>NC_137740.1:8525000-8700000 GCF_963264785.1 Psittacula echo
AACTTGTCATATGCCTTGCAGTAAAAACCCAAAGATGTCCAAACTGCGTTAGTGTTTTGGGAAGCTGTGCTTAGAGTTTAAATGATACTCTGGAAAACCAGCTGCAATTACTTCATCAGGGAACTGAAAAATGCCTGGTATCTTTGGTGGCAAATTTCTTTGCAAATAGTTTGTGTATTCTGCTGTTCAGATTTCAAAATTCTAGGAAATCTGAAAGGAATTATGTTTACATATTGTTTCCAAAAAAACCTCCTGAGTAATTTCCAACAGGAAAAAATTGAACAACACGAAGTATAAAAGATCTTTTTCAGTGTTATGGTTAGTATTGAGATGTGTATTAAAGTACTGCGTTATGAAGCAGTGTTATCAATTTTCACATTTCCCCAGAAGGGTTTTCAGCAACTTTGAGTATTCCATCAAACCAGCATATTAAAGAGTGCAGAATTTACCTGTTAAAATGCGCAGAGAATTCATAGTAGCCTCATAGCTGCAGTCTGCTGTTACTGTTGCTTTGTAGAAGAATAAGCAACCATTTAGAGATGATGTTTTCTCTACCAAGAGGGTACTTTGAAGCAGATTTCTGCACTACCTTTTGGAAGAGAGCTGAAGTAAAATCAAATCTGTAAGATATTGAAAGGGGCTTTGGTCATATACGATATGATTTCTTTAGAGAAGATGTTCAGCACTGTACTGTATTTATCTCTTTTTGGAGACTCATTTTTGGTGGAAAATTACCAGAATTTGTGCTGAAACTTGCTCAGAGTCTAGGCAATGTTTCTTATAACTTAATATAATATAATAGTTTCAGCAAAGTACCATATACTCCCTAGTTCAAAGCCAATAAAGATGAGCGATCCGTTTTCAAATTCCTTTTATTCATTCAGCATTTCAGATCGATTTACATAAACTAACAAAACAATATTACACTTAAAGTTGATCTGTAACAGTAATAAAAATGTTCCTGTGTCCCAAAGCTGCAGAAATGTCACTTCCAATATACACTGATCAGTTGCCAAGAATAAAATGTGCCTATGGGATTTCGGCAAATTCAGCTTCTTTTACCTATATTGCTAGACTGTCTTAAATCCTGAATCCACCCTTATTCAGGAAGGAAGTGTGAATGTTTGCTTAACTTTCAGTATCTGGGAACACTTCAAAGTGAGGCTAAATATTTATGTGTTTGAGAGCGTTTCTGAATACGAATGTTCTTTTATCCGCGTTTAAAACTCAGTCAGGATGAGACATAAGTTTTACTAATGGTATTTGAAAATAGGAGGACCTGACTGGCTGCAGTTATACTGCATCCCCCAGTAATGATGCATTATCATTGTTGACTATTTATTCTTTTTCCTCTCACTTCGGGATTAGTGACAAGGAGCAATGACACCTGCATTGTTCAAATGCAGCACAGGGCACGTTGCTTTGAGACATTTAACTTTCTTATTAAAATCCTCCCAGTTCTTTTGTTTAGCTGTTCTGGTCATCACACTGCCAAAACATGTTTATTCACACACTGTGAATAGCCTTTGCAAACAGGCAGAGATCATAATTTGAATCTAACATTCAGCATTTCAGCTTTAGAATGGGATTTTCAAAGCTGGGAGGACAATTCATATGTCCCCTTGCTATTATGGTTGGTTAAGGCAGTTCTGAGATCTTATTCAAAATGTCAAATAGACAGGTACAAAAATAGCAGGAACTAGATCAGATTTCCTTCTACTTACCCTTGGGTTTTCTTTTGAAGAACAACTTCGAACAGTCTCTTAGTATATCAGTTGGACACTTGTAGTAGAATTCAAGGGAGTAAAAAATTGAAAATACAAGAAATAGTGCTGACGTACTGTAGAAACCATGAACAGTTTCTTCAAATCGATACCACAAGCTACTGGTTGTCAGTGTTAAGATTCCAATGTACACTAACATATCGATTACATTTTCTTATAGAAATCAGTGAATTGTGGGAATATTGCAGTATTGCAAAAGGATACAGCTAAGAGGAGCAGGTAAAAAAAAGTATTTTAACTCTACAAAACCAGAAGGTATTAGTAATTTTGCAGAAGAAAACAAGAGTGTACATGCTGCAACAATATCTTTTAGTTTCATGAAATTGATAACATAGAGTTTGTATTTTAACACAAAACAAATTTAGAGTGTGTTTTTCATCAGCACTACAGCTACTCCAGAAAGGATCCAATTCCAAATCTGTCTAAATATAAGGCAACAATATGGAAAAACCTTTTTCTATTACTATTCAGAACCATGCTTGGAAGAACAGAGAAAGTTCAAAGGTTTCATTGTAATAGCAACCAAAACGCTTGAACTAAAAAGAAGAGAAAACCAAGGACCTCTGTGAATAACCTGGACACAAAGCCCATCTGTGCTTAGTTACTGGAGAAGTAAATAAAGAGGTTTTGTACTTTGCAAAGCTATGATCCCAGTAACGTGACTAGGACTGCTGGCAGTAATAACTAGTGATTGTGCACATCAAAATGTCTTTGTTTTTGTAACCCATCAGAGAACACTGAGGCAAATATATTGGTGCTAGTTTTGAGCTCTCCCATATATCCTGTCTTTCGTTCTATGTGTTATCATCCTCTTTTCCCCCACAGGTTTTTCCCACGAGCTTCAGACAAACAATAGCTTTTAACTGTGAAAAATGGCAGCTGCAAAAATCCAAAGTAAACAATTGCTGGAAAAGCTTCATCCAAATCTCTCCCTTAGCAGGGCTTTCTTTATCTTCCTTTTGCTTCTCACGAGGACCTACACTTGAAAAGTGTTTTTTTCATTCTCATCTTCCAGCCTGGGTATCAGATGGATTGCTGCCTTTGTGTTTGCATGCTATTTAAATTGTGATTATTACCTTCTGTGTTTTCGAGGGTTGAGCAGAATCATGATCCATACAAATATCACTGCCACTCTCTCATTGTTAGAGCCACTCTCACCTACTCTTTCGCAGTATTTTTGTGAGAGTGTCAGTTTTCAGCACTCCACCTGCATGCTTTAAGCTTGAGTAATTATAGCTGTACATCACTTTGGTATCCGTCATAAATGTCTAATTTGTTGGTAAGTATATCTCTTGCTGGTAAGGGAGGCTTTAATTCTGGATCATAGGCTGTGCATTATGAAGGAAAGAAAAGCAGACTTTATAGGGAAAAAAGAACAGGTGAGCAGGGTGTTTTTACATGAACTTAGCGCTTTATTCTCTGGTCTTCAGTGGCACACCTTATGCCAATGCTCATAAACAGGGTTTTTTTCTTTACAGTGATTCCCTATAACGTTGTGGAGATTTTTCCTGGCAGTTTTCTCTTTTCCCAGGTTGATCTCATTGTTTACAGGCCTCCTGTGGGCCCTGCACCATGAACAGGATTTGAGCCAGAAAACATATCCTTGATAGCATTGTCTTTTTGAACCATTAAGAACAGGTAATTATTATAACTGTTTGAAAACCTACTAAACTTTGTAGCATTTCTTCTCACTGGCTAAATAATTTCTATTAGGGAAAGGAAAATGTCTTTTCAGCTGCTTCCTCTTGAGGGATGTAAGATATCCGCAAATTTTGCTCACACGTTCCAGAACAGCCAGCTGTTACTATCCACCTGCAGCCATAATATTGATTGAAAAGAAGATAGAACCTAAACATGGATAGCTTCTGTAATTATGTAGAAAGAGTTTAATACATGACACTACTTCAAATGTCATCTGGCAATGGCTGTAACAGGCATGGAATATATTAGGAAATAATTTAGCTAGTTAAGAAAGTCTCTGTGAAAGACCATGCACTGTTTTCATATTTTATATTTCAACTGATTCCTGAAAATGTTACCCATGTATATGGAGAAAGTCAGTGGCAAGACCAACAGGCAAGACACCTATCAAACATCAAATAAAAAGTTGTTCACATATTTCTGTGGCTCTGCAATTTCATTGCAATATAACTAGAAGTGGCTCTTTTGCCAAAGACCATATATATGAAAATATAGGGAAAAGAAAATGAAAGTGCCCTTTTTTCTGAGCTGTTTAAATAAAGATGCCTTTTATTACCCACCCCCCCCCCCCCCCCCCCCAATATTTTGACCTTTTGCTACAAAGAATAGAAAAAGTTTGGCAAGAAGCTTTCCGTTTCAAACCTATTTTAAATACCTCTGTAGCCTGGTTATATGCTGAGTTTCCTGGTTTCAGCTGGGATAGAGTTAATTTTCTTCCTAGTAGCTGGTGCAGTGCTGGGTTTTGGTTTTAGTCTGAGAACAATGCTGATAACACACTGATGTTTTAGTTGTTGCTAAGTAGCCCTTATCCTAGTCAAGGACTTTTCAGTCTCTCATGCTCTGCCACTGAGGAGGGGCACAAGAAGCCAGGAGAAAGCAGAGACAGGACACCTGGCCCAAACTGTCCAAAGGGGTATTCCATACCATAGAGCATCATGAAGAGTATATAAACATGGGGGAGTTAGCTGGGAAGGGGGATGATCGCTGCTCGGGAATGGGCCGGGTATTGGTCAGTGGGTGGTGAGCAATTGTATTGTGCATCACTTGTGCTTATTGGTTTTTTTTTTTCCTTTCCCCTTTTAGTTTTATATCTCTCTTAGTTATTTCCATTATTATTCTTGTTATCATTATAATTATCATTATTATAGTGTAATCTATTTTAGTTTTTAAACTGTTATTAGCCCGTGGGGTTTACATTCTTTCAGTTCTCCTCCCCGTCCTGTTCTGCAGGGGAGTGAGTGGCTATGTGGTACTTAGTTGCTGGCTGGGTTTAAACAATGACATCCTCTTGTCATGACCCTTACTATTTTCTTTTTAATGAATCAACACAATACAATATACACCTGTGACACGCTTGAAATTCTCTTTGAGATTTTGGCCCAAGAGAGATGTTCCATGCTCTCTTAGGAGTAACTGATGGCACTGCTGGCTTTCTAAATGGATATTTTTGAGTTTTCAGTTGAAGGCTTCATATTATTGATGTTCAGATGAGAAGTAAAATCTCTAACAGGAAGTGAACTTCCGATGACATGAGAGGGTGTTCCACGACAGATTTTCTATTTTTACAAGAAAGGTGGAGTGACTCTTGCCCTTACAATGGTTAAGTCCAACAGGTCATGCACAGATGTCAGCTGTCGATCAATCCACAGCAATGACATTGAAGAAGGCATAGAAATTCTTCTGTAAATCCTCTTGAAAGCTTTCTGCTAGAAGGAGGCCTTCCCCACAGTATGTAGCTCCCCTGCTCAAGATCTAAGTGAGATAACGCTGATTTTGCTGGTGAAATTCCAAATGGGAAACTCTCCCTTACATAGGTGTTACATCTCCTGTGGGACTGTGCTTGTTGAGCATGTTGGTTTGGAGGCAGAGAAAGAACTGCCAGAAAGGACAGATAAGCAGGGCAAATGGCTAAATTGGTTATTATTTAAGAAGTATTTTTGTCATTAAGATATAGTTATGCCCCATTAACTGAAAAACACTAATGCAGCTTACGGGTGTGGGGCTAGCATGAAGATCTCAAATAACACAGATAAATACCATGATAAATGCTAAGCTCATTTTATAGTTGGCATAGCAATGTATTGGAGGTCTTTCTGTACTGAAATCCTTCGAGTCTTATTTTAACGTTGCTCTTTGTAACAGCCCAGCTTTTTGCATTTCTCTCTTTTAAGTAACTAAATGAAGAGCTCTACCAAGGGAAAACTGATCCTATAATACACAACCTGCAGCCCATTTTCTGCATCACTTTCATAAGACTTTGTTACCTGGAAGACTTGACAATTTCCAATTAACAAGATGCAGGTGCAGCTGATTAGTGAGCCTGATGGAGTTCTGGATGGTCCTTCACGTCCTCCCTCAGTAGGTGAGGGTTTATTTTCCCCTCCTGGGCATCACCAGGGTTTAAAACCTCCTTAGCAGAAGGGAAGGTGAAATGCTATCAATATTAAAACTTCTCCATTTGAAAGGACATGTGTTCCTACAAAGGGAAATAGAAAGTATGGATTATATTTAAAAATGTTAGCAGTAATGAATGATTTAAATTTTCAAAGGTCAGAAAAATAAGCTTTGTAAGTTTTCACTGGGGATTTTGCACAGCCCTGACTTATATTACATGTTTCCTTCAGCATTGGTAACAGTTGCAGGTGACACTTTTCCTCTCCAGTTTGAAGTCCCTCCAGTATAATTTATTTTTGTATAGCTTTTTATAAGGTGCTTTGTCAGGAAAGATCCCAAAGACCTCCTGACATAAACATCAAAATGCAGCGCTTCTTCGTGAGAAGGCAGCAATCCCATGTTGCCAGTTTCTGACATTCAGAAATGGTGACTCAAAATCTCACACGATATGGGGTGGGCTTGAGAAGTTCTTTCTTTGTGTTGTCGTTTGTTTGGGTTGGGTTTTTTTTCCCTTTTCTGTTTTCTCTTATGGAATGCTATTCTGAAGTAGATCTGCCCTTTAAAGGGATGAAAAGTTAGGTTTATAAAAGATTTTAGAAGAAGGAAGTAAGGAAAGGATAATATAACCAAGAGTTTTGCCAGAGCACCAGCTCACAAAAAGGTGCAGGTTTCAGGAATTCACAAAACACTGTAATATCTAAAGAATCAGCAGGAGATGAAAGCAACACATCAAGCAGTGGAAGTGAAGCAAAGCAAACCAAAGCCCCATGGTATCCCGGGCCTTTGGATCTCTAATGCTCAGCCAGAGCACAAAAGCTCATACTTAGTTTCAACTAAAAGGCCTCAACGTTACTACTTAGTGACCAGTCCTCTTATTTTGGATGGTTAACTGCTGAAATTGTTTCTGCTGACTTGAAACAATTGGTCCCAGGTACTTCATCAGCTCATAGTGACATACTTGTAGCATGCAGCAGTGTCCACTGAATTTACCAGATTATGCTATTACTTTAATATATAATTGTTAATATTTAATATGTGTATGTTACATCAATATTAAGGATGCTGACACTTCCTACTGCAAATCTTATTTTCAGTTAGTTATAACTTCTCATACTTAGTGATTTGACACAAAATTTTCTGTGCCAGGTGTCTGCCTCAGGCAGAATTGTGTGGTGTGCTTCGGTTTGTTTGTTGGGTTTTTTTGTGTCTTTTAATGTCAGTCAAGGCAGCTCAGCTATTCCTGAGAAGTCGTCTAGGGAAAACCACGCAAAATAAACCTGGCAGTCTTTTTGAAGGGACCTCGTGTATCCTTATGCTGGGGGAAGGCACTTAACCCTTGGCAAAGGTGTGACTTTTCTTTTGGATATACTTGCTTCAGTTAGTAGGTTCAGAAAACTTGCTAGAATGTGGGTGAACAATGAATGTTTAAGGGATCAGAGTTCACCCTGTGCTCACACAGACCTATTGGAATGTGATGTTGACGTCATCTACCTGGATTTGTGCAAAGCGTTCGACACTGTCCCACATGACATCCTTGTCTCTAAATTGCAGAGACATCAATTTGATGGGTGGACCACTCGGTGAATAAAGAACTGGCTTGCTGGCCGCACACAAAGAGTTGTGGTCAATGGCTTCATGTCTGGCTGGAGACCGGTAACGAGTGGTGTCCCTCAGGGATCAGTGTTGGGGCCGGTCTTGTTCAACATCTTTGTTGGTGACATGGACAGGGGGACTGAGTGCGCCCTCAGCAAGTTTGCCGATGACACCAAGCTGTGTGGTTCGGTTGATATGCTGGAGGGAAGGGATGCCATCCAGAGGGACCTCGACACGCTTGTGAGGTGGGCTGATGCCAACCTTATGAAGTTTAACCATGCCAAGTGCAAGGTCCTACACCTGGGTGGGAGCAATCCCAGGCACAGCTACAGGTTGGGAAGAGAAGAGATTCAGAGCAGCCCTGCAGAGAAGGACTTGGGGGTGTTGGTCGATGAGAAAATGAACAGGAGCCGGCTTCAGTGTGCGCTTGCAGCCCAGAAAGCCAACCATATCCTGGGCTGCATCAAGAGTAGCGTGACCAGCAGGTCGAAGGAGGTGATCCTGCCCCTCTACTCTGCTCTCGTGAGACCTCACTTGGAGTATTGTGTGCAGTTCTGGTGTCCTCAACATAAAAAGGACATGGAACTGTTGGAACAAGTCCAGAGGAGGCCACGAGGATGATCAGGGGACTGGAGCACCTCCCGTATGGAGACAGGCTGAGAAAGTTGGGGCTGTTCAGCCTGGAGAAGAGAAGGCTGCGTGGAGACCTCATAGCAGCCTTCCAGTATCTGAAGGGGGCCTACAAGGATGCTGGGGAGGGACTCTTCATCAGGGACTGTAGTGACAGGACAAGGGGTAACGGGTTCAGACTTAAACAGGGGAAGTTTCGATTGGATCTAAGGAAGAAATTCTTTACTGAGAGGGTGGTGAGGCACTGGAATGGGTTGCCCAGGGTGGTTGTGAATGCTCCATCCTTGGCGGTGTTCAAGGCCAGGTTGGATGAGGCCTTGGGTGGCATAGTTTAGTGTGGGGTGTCCCTGCCCATGGCAGGGGGGTTGGAACTGGATGATCTTAAGGTCCTTTCCAACCCTGACTATTCTATGATTCTATGATTACCCATGCTCAATGCCTTCAGCTCCATTCCAAAACCACCCTAATGTGTGCTTGCCCCCCAAAGAACTATCGTCTCCTTCTAGCCCCAGTCAGGCAACTGCAGACTTCTGGTAACAAGATGAATTCTGTGACAAATTTAAGCCATTTTTTCCCCTTATGTTCAAGGTTCATCTTTGTCTTGCTCATGCTAAAACCACTGAGCATCCCTTAACATCTGTTTATGTTTTTAATTCCAGAAGTAAGTTTGCAAAGGTCTGTTGGGAAAAGCAGATTTAATTAGTTTTAATTTTAAGTCTAAAGGCAGGACCAAGCCTTTCCTCACTTTTCTCTCTTAGTGGTTTTAACAGCAAGATACTTCCAAATGCATACTTACTGCGCATTTGGAAAGAGAACATTTTCCATCTTATCTCAGAAGGCAGAACATCCCTGACTTGTCTCATGTTCCCCAACATCTGTCTCAGGTCTTGCAGTCTACCCATGGAGTCTGAGTCTGCAGCAGTTGTCTTCCTCTGTAGGATGAATCATAGAATCATAGTATGGTTAGAGTTGGAAGGGCCCTTAAAGGTCATCTAGTTTCAAGCCACAATACATCCTCATGCACCCCCCCCCCCGATAGCATGGTTTGACTTGGTGGTGTACCAAGAGGCTGTTTTACACCATGCCTCTTCCACTGACCCAGAAGTTGCAGATCAGTTTGTCAGAATAATGCAGCAGATTGATAATGTACCATAACTGAAGTGAAATCACACAATAATCATTTCTGGTACAGCGTCAGTTTGAATATTGCTTCTTTCAGTGCTATTCATACCCTACAAAATGAATACAAGTATTTTTATTGGAAAGATTTCTGCCATTTTTCTCTGGATTGATGCTCTGGAGACCAGAGCAATTTCTAGGGAATTTGTAAGTGCATTGATTCTAGTTTTATTTTCTTAACTTGGCACTTCTTAAAAAAATAAATAAAAGTTGCTAGGTCATTTTTCATTTTTGAATATCTGAATCATATTGCTTATAAAATGCCACCCATTGCACATCTCTAGAATTCATAAACCCATTCACAATAGTGATGATTTTCTTACAGAAACATGTTTGCATGTGCATAGTGTATATCTAGTTCTATTCCTCGTTACAGTGTATAACTGGTGTGTTAGAGAATGTCAGTAGAGACCAAAATTAGACCAAAAATGAGATTCGTTCAGCAAAACCTTGATGCTGTATCACAACCTCTTTACTATAGCCTTCAGCTCAAAGATGTTTGCATACGTTATTGAGCAAGCTGCATATTTTCCTGGCTAAGGTGTGTATTCTGTAGTCATTACATTTTTGCACACTCCACTGGCTGAGCTGCATGGACTGCTTTAACTATCACCAGGAATACTTGACTGAGTTCAGCTGCTTATTTGAGTGCTTCAGTTTGTGTATTTTATTACTTCAGTGGTGTATGTTGATAAAGTTCTGTTCTGTGCTGTTAAATTTTTGGTTCTGCCAATCTAGCTCTATTCCATGCTGAGAGAACTGCACGCATTGCTAACTGCTTGCTCTGCGCTGAACAGGGGTGGTTGAAATGTTATAATCTGCACTGTTTTGTTAAATGAGCTGCATATTTTTGTTTTTATATACGTTGCTTACCCAGTTGTGTACATTTGCCCAACTCATTATACAAAATAAGCTTGATTGGAATAAGAACATTCTCTACCAGCTGTCTGCTCTGAGTCAGTATGTAACAAAATTAGCAACTTTCTCTTTCCAACAGTGACATTATTGCATCCAAAGTTTAAGGCAATTGGTTTGGAGATCTTGTTTCTTTCATTCACTCCATGCAAACATCAAGATTAACAAACCAATTTGTTGCAACTTAATTTGTTTTCACAAATATGAACAGAGTTAAGTAACAGAGGAGAAACTCAGCATTTTAATACAGGAAAATATTTCCATGTAGGGTGTGGAACAGAGAGACCTAAATATCATTATCTAACTTTGAGCCATACATTGTAAACATAAGAAGATGGAAAATAACTAGAGGCCTCCCACGATGGATATTTCATCAGAGAAGCAGTATCCAATACTTAAAATTACAAATGCAACATTTTGTAAATGAAATGCATGGTTCCAGTGAGAGCTGCAAAAATAAGCTCAACTCATGACCATTAGAAATCTCAAAATGCTGCAATAGACTAAATTAATGAAAACTCATGTATAGGGATACGTAGTTTGCTCATTAACTTTGGTACAAAATTGAGTTAACATCATTAAGGAAGCGTTTTTCTAACTGGCTAGTTTTTGAGTCCGTTTCAGTAAAACCTACAGCTTATTCTTAGATTATGTTTTGGCTAATTTGTAGAGTTTGCACACAGAGCAGCTTGTGCTTCCATTTACAAACTCTTCAGCACTACCTCACCTCCGAAAAACTTCAGTTTTTCTTGAGTACAGAGATGCCTAATTAGGTATTTGGTTAACTGGATTCCTATCTGCCCCACATAGGAGCGTAAACGTGCATGGCTCCTGTTATAAGTGTCCCACTGCTGGTTGCTATCACTTTAATGTTCTAAATCACTCTTGTTTGAGCAGACTGCCTGGAAGGTCCAGATTTGTTTTTGCAAAATTTTACATATGAAAGCTTAATTGATCTGACTGTTTTAGTCAGAACTGGCTGATTTCAAACAGTTGCTATTTAATTCTCAGACTTCTCAGGAACTCAAGAGTGTAAACAATGCAATAGTTTGTTCTAAAAACAAATGTGTGACTACTTAGGGTATTCTTAAGCCACTATTTTTAGTGGTCTGTGTTCGCTGATACCTCTGAAAAACAAATTTGAAGAGACAGGTAAAAATGGAATATATTACTATATCCTGTATATTATATCAAAATTAAGCTAGTCTTCACATTTTGGTTTGATGTGTACATTAAAGTTGGTTATCAAAAAAATATGACAAACCAGGTATACTGGCTTTAAAGTCTGAAAAGTAAATGTACTATATGAGATGAGCTAAATCCGACCTAGACTTTCTTAACAGAAGCAGAATAAGTAATTTTGCATAAAATGACTTAGAGCAGACAGATGGTGAGGAAGAAGGTTTTGTCTCTGTTTTCTCTTTTCTTCACTCAGCATGAATTTACTTTCAGTACCAGTCCATTACCAGCAAAGATCTAGATTTTGCTTTTTCTTTGAGCTGATAAATATCAGCTAGTTTTCCCAAACCTATTAGTGCAAACTGAGAGCAGAATTTGACTCTTTTCTTCTTCTTTATCATATTCAAATGAATGATGGCTATGTGCAGTTTCGACTGTGTAGATATCCTGTGCAGATTTGCAGAGCAAAATTCTTCCTTTTGCAGAGGGAAGTGAAGAAAAATATTCCTTTCTTTGGGGAAAGAAAATGAGAAAACTTTAGTTTTTCCTGCTGCTATGCAGGTTGAGGGATCAAGAGCACCCTCAGTAAATTTGCAGATGATGCCAAGTTGCTGATACTGTTGATCTGCTGGAGGGTAGGAAGACTTTACAGACGGATGTTGTGCCAGGAGTGGTTCAGATTGGATATTGGGAAAAATTTCTTCACTAAAACGGTTGTCAGGTATTGGACCAAGCTGCCCAGGGAAGTGGTTGAGTCACCATCCCTGAAGTATTTAAAAGATGTGATGTGGCGCTTGGGGACAACTTTTAGTGGTGGACTTGGCAGTGCTGGGTAACGGTTGAACTTGATGATCTTAAAATTCTTTTCCAACCTAAATGATTCTATGATTCTATTGTATGATTCTGTGAAGCAGCTGAAAGGTTTTCATGAGGTCTGCTACTCTGTCTATCCCAGCTTTCCATCAACCTCTCTAACAGTAGCTGCAACAAACTGGGTTTACTTTTCTGTTTTAGATCTGAGTAACCTATTTTATTGTATGGCTTAGAATACTTACTGAAAAACCAGCATACTAAATTCAAAATGTACATTCCATTCACTGCAGTGTAAAATGATATGGACTATTAAAATATCGGGAACAGATAGGATACCCATTATCTGAGATCTGTGGAAAGTAACACTAATTCATAAGATACATAAGTATTCCATATATTTTCTGTGTTATTTTTATGCAGCTGGTATATGCAGTTTCATGTAAACTCTTTCATAATTTATAACTGACCTCTCTCTTTTTTTTTTCCTCCAGAGAGTAATTTTCAATGTTGTCAACTTCAGTAAAACAAAAAGCCTCTATAGAGATGGGATGGCTCCAATGGTGAAATCCACAAGCAGACCAAAATGGTAAGTTATCCTTTCAAAAACTTACTTAGTGAGATAAAAGTGTTTTAACTGGCAGTTTCTTGTAGTGAAAACTTTATGGCTTAGGTGCACACTTTGGTAACAGTAGGAGAGAACTGTGCAAGAGCAGTGTTGTGAAGATAGGTGCTCTTTGGAGCAGATGGACAGCATGAACTCTGGCGACCCATTCCAGTCTTGCTGTGATGGTGTGTTGTAGTGCCTTGGTTCAAATAGCATGATTGAAGCAATGTCTGTTCAAGAAACTGAACAGTCAGGGCTTGGGGCAAGAAATTTTTCAGTGACATCCTTACCGTACAACTGTTAGAGGACAGTCCCTGGCCCAGTTTTGGCCTGTGTTAGCTAGCAATCTCCCAAACAAGGCCTGCAAGCAATGCGGGAGATGGACTGGGCCCGGACTGGCTCTGAAAAGCTGTTTGGATTTGTTCTCCCTGTTTTGGATGTTTTAGTTTAGTGGAAGAATGTGGGCTCTGCCTTCTGAGTTGAGTTTGTGAAAAAGCACTGTCCTGGGTTCAGCAGCAGCATTTTTTCTCCTTCTTAGTAGCTGGTGCAGTGCTGTCTTTTTGACTTTCGGCCTGGGAACAGCACTGATAACATCGATGTTTTTAGTTGCTGCTCAAATGTTTACCCTGACCAAGGACTTTGTGAGTCTCATGCTCTGCCAGGGAGGAGGGGAAGCCGGGAGGAAGCAGGGACAGGACACCTGACCCAAACTAGCCAAGGAGGTATTCCATACCACAGCACGTCATGCCTGGGATGTAACAGGGAGTTACCTGGAAGGGCTGGATCACTGCTGGGTGGGGGGCCAGTTATCGGTCAGCGGATGGTGAGATGCTGTATTCTCTTCCCTTGTTATTTCCCTTACCATCATTATTATTGGTGGTAGCAGTAGTGGTTTGTGTTATACCTTAGTTACTCGGCTGTTCTTATCTCAACCCGTGGGAGTTGCATTCTTTCAATTCTCCTCCCTGTACCTCCAGGAATGGGGGGAAGAAAGGGTGGGGAGGGAAGTAGACTGCATGGTTCTAATTTATGACCCGGGCTTAAACCACGACAAACACTCTGCTGGCTGCTTTATCCAAGGAAGAAGGCTGAACAATCTGGTCGTAAGCTGCGCAATATATACAACTCAGAAAGTCATGCACATATGAAACACATGAATAGCCATATAGATGGTACATTTTCTCAAAGCGAATGTAATGAAACATGCACGGTGAATAATAATATGTAAATCTAAGGCGTCCTAATGCATGCAAGACTCCCAAGAATTATGTGATTTGCCTTTAGTCAGGAGTCTTGTTTGAATATGGATAGTGAGGTTAGGCTGTAAGTGTACAGTAATGTATTCTTGTAAGCCTTTACACCTGCTCCTTTTTATTGGTTAATTAGTAATACATTTGATGAAGCTGCACATTATCTGAACATTATAAATATATTTCTTAAAAACTTCTACTGTCACAAAACTTTAGCCCACAAGATGGTAACTTCTGGTGATCATAAGATCATGGTTTCTGTATGGCTTCCTCTTCGTATGACCAACAGAATGGCTATTTGTTTTTTTATCTAGATGGTAAGGTCTTATGGACAGAAGAGCTGTCTGAGAGTACAGTTAGTGGATGGAGTCAATTCCAACTCAATAGAAGCATGTAATAACATTGAAAATTAATTAAAAAAATCCATTGTGTTTAGTGTTTTTTGTAGCAAAAGTCGTGTTAATTGTGTTTACTATTTAACTTCAGAAAAATCTTTTGGGGCTTCCCAGGGCCACATTCATCAAGCATACTTTAATAATCTTTCAAAACCTTTTCCTTCTCTCACCGGGGTCTGGTGTTTGCAGCTAAGCATATTGTGTGTAAGTTTATCTATAAATCAGATATTGCTTTCATACAAATTTTATGCCTTACTTTGGTTTCAAATTGAAGTGTAAATCTTACAAAACAATGCAAAATAGGCTTTTCTAGAACATATAGGCTCCTTCACTATTTTTAAAACAGATTTCTTTTCCATTTCCCTGGAGATCTTTTTATTTTTGTGTTTTATATTTTTAGGGGATGTATTTTGCTCCATGAAAGTGAGGAATGAATAACATTGCCTGGAGCGAGGCACAGTGTAGGCAGCAGGTGCTGAGCAGCTTCCTTGTACAGGGCTACTACCATACTTTAATACTGTTTCAGAAATTCTAGCTGTAATGTTTTTCTTTAAAAAGATCATTTTAAGCTATTTATATTTTTTTTCTAATAGTGTATGTATGAAAACATCTTGCTGTACTTTGAAGGTGCTCATTAATTCATACCCTTACGAGGGACCTTAGTGATATTGGGGTCTACTCAGTATAATTTTTTGTCTTCATGTTAATAGGAGTTATCCATGCGTTTTCCAGGTGGGAAAACACATACATTATTTTTGGGTATATGCTTTCTATTGGAGCTGTCTTCCCTTTGGATTGTGCCTTTTACAGTTACCTCTGTATCTGTTTCCATGGCATTCTACTGAAACCTGTAAACAAAATTTTCTCTTTCTCTGTTTGCTGAAATAGTATTTACTACTACTTGCAGTTGCTAATACAGCATACAGGTAACTGTGGTCCTTGAACATGAACAGAGCAATATCTAGCTGCATCGATTTGATCCCATTTGATGCTTTGGGTATATTAGTGTTGTAAGCAATACTAAATCATTCTATGCTGCGAAAGTGCTGAGGTTTACATGAGGGTACTCAGGATTCAGAATTGTGGAAGGAAGCCACTGGAACTCTCCACCTTATATTAAGATGTAAGTCAGCATAGCAGGTGAGTGGATGTAATATAATTATGTGATCCATACTGAAATTCTTCCAATTTCCTCTAGCCACGATGATAGAAGCAATGCTATATCACATATCACACATAGCTATTCCACTCCCCTTTTTATATAACCAGGTTTGAGTTTAGGGTGATAAACTGTCTATTTTCCTTTTTGCATACAAGAGATGTAGGTACATTATTCCTTTTAAGAATAGATACTCAAGCCCAAGTTAGGCTCTTTTGATTAAAATGAGAAAGTTCACTCCGTATCCAGGATAGAATTTGACCATATTTCTCACAAAATCCTGCATATCAAAAGTAGATTGGCCTCCAGAGACTGTGAATTGTAATGTTTGTTTTGAATGTGGTTATGCAAACATGGCTCTGAGCTTTGCAACGTTTTGTGAGTTTGATTCTTGACTCTGGAACAAATCACTGCCAAGTGCTCTTGAAGTAGAGAGTGTGTCAAACACAGATCAACGTTTTTGACCTGTATTCTTTTGCCCTGTGGGGTAAGATCTTTAAATGCAGTCAGCATCAAGGTTCAGCTCAGTGTTACTGATGTAAATGGAGTATATCACTGTCATCAAAGCACACTATGTGGACACAGATGTTCTGGTGTTGACATATTCTTCTTTTTTGAAGTAAGGCCAAATATTTCCAGTAATGAGCTCTAAAAAAGAGGAAGCAGTATGCTGAAGGATGAGGAAAAAAACAGGTTTCATGTTAAAGAAAATATTATGCTCTGTAAACAAAAGCCCCAGAAAAATAAATTCTGATTAAAATTGTATCTATTTTCCCTGTATATGGTCATGGATTTACTGTGTATTCATTCCCAGAGGGATAGAGTCGGAAGAACTAAGTAGGTTAAGTTCCAAATCCCTCTCCCCATTTTCTGTGGTTTTTTGTGGACAAGCTATGTTGACACTAAATAGTGTGGGGTTGTGTCAGTCGCATCAGTCAAATTTCACTGCAATGAATCACAGCTCAGATGTAGAAATGCAGCATTGTGTCACACCATGTTACATCAGCTGCTTTTCATAGCAAAGTGGTCAAAATATATGGCACCCCTATTTCAAAGTATGGGCTGCATTTTTGCTTAAAGTTAGCTGGTTGTTTAGAAGTATTATACCCAGATTTTAGAGAACTGGTGGGCTTTTTCCATAATAATTACTACAAGTATAAAAACCTAACGAATACCATAGAGACCTGTTCTGTTTTGCCTGGGTCTGTTTGCTTTGTTTTGTGGAGGTGAAGAATTGGAAGGGAGATTGATTTGCAGAAATTGAACTGCATTGTGCTGATGCAGTTTCTACTGTAATCTTATTTTTCTTTGCTGCTTCATTTAAGTGCAACCTAATTTTGTTGCAGTTTCTTAATCACGATTTCACACTAAAAGCTCTGTCTTTGAAAGGTGTTGGCAAAGCCTACCGTGTGGGCATGGCAGTGGAAGACCATTTAAGCACATATACCATACTATTATATTGATTGCAGGAAGTTTTACAAGTTTCTCAAAGTGAAATAGAAGAGTGGGTTGTTTGAGAGGCAGCAGATTTTCCAAATGATGAAGTGAGCAAATATTCCCTTTGGGCAGAGAACAGCTATAAGTCTTGATTATTCAGTGTGAGCATTGCCTCATTGGGGACATTAGTTTTTCAAATTGTGCTAATCTTTTAAAAGTAACAACTGGCCACTCATCACCTTAGGTATTTCAGCAAGATCATGTGCAAAACTCTAATTAGTATTTATAGAACAGCAACTCCTCCCAGTAGAATAGTAGCGCTAGCTGGCAAATATCTGGTTGACACCTGTTAAGTCTTCAGACATCCATTGTATTTTATTCTGCATTTCAAATGAGCGGAGAGCAGTAGGTGAAGTCCCCGTAATTAAGGGATAAAGGATAATAAATAACATGGTTTTTGAGTGGATGAGCACAAGGTTAAAGGCTGTTCTGCAGTTGCGATCCTGTGTTTCAGGAAATGTTTGTAAGTAATAAGGCTAGCTAAAATATTACAGAGCCTTCAGCATATGAGAGAGGATTTATGTCTAGATTTACATGTGTTTTGTTTATAATGTCAGATTTCAAACTGCTTCTTGGCAAAGCAGCTACTTTCTTCCCTGTCTTTTATCTCACTCAGCATTGATGGCTTTTAGCTGGATAGCTGCCTTTCCCAGCAAGCCCTCCACTACCTCTGTTGCTATAACATCTACTGTTAAATACTCACAACACATTGCTTCTGAAGCATTTTTCTTTTCCAGTAAACCTGGGAGTACAGAAAAACTTCTAGGTAATTAATTCAAATTTGAATCTATATGTATCTTGGTAAATATTGTCATAATGAGGATTTTTGGTAGACATTGAGAAAAGCACTGTAAGTTTTATGAACAATACTCCCATATGTTCCATTCATCAGAAGGGGACAAGACTGAGAAAATCTGAATTTTGAGTAGCTAAAATGTGTTGATTCTTGCCAAGTTTCTTTAACATTTGTGTCTACAATGCAGTGTTACAATCACTATCATGTCTACCAGGCTGCATTATACATTCAGAGACTTTCAGCAGCATTTTTAGTATGTATTTATATATCTTTAGCCATAAGATAAGCCGTTTGTGAAATGAGCTGTCATTTGTGGTGAAACAGTTTGAGAATAAAGCACTAAATATATATATAGCTTGCTAATCTGAAAGACGAAAATTGCTTACTTTAAAATAAATAGTGGGATAGGGGTAGTGATAACATAACCTGAATTTTGGTAAAGAAGATGAACAAGCTGTTATCATTACCTGATTCCTTCCTTGGCCTATTTTAAAACTTTGGCTACTCTCTGAAGTTTGTTCCTTTGCCAGTTTTATAATGTAATGTGTGCTTGTTCTGGCTTTCCTGGGGGATCTGCTGAAAATGCTTTTGGAGGTTCAGAAATATTTCTTATGGCACAGGTACATCTTGATGCAGCCTTTGCCGGCTGCAGATGTGGCTCCTCAGAGCTGCTCCATCCCTTGTCCTAGTACCACTCTGTGTAGGATCACCAGGCTGTGAGCTGCCCAGGCTAAAAGGCAACTTTCAAGGAAGAGAAGGAATATTCAGCCCTGGTCTGGTTCATCACGCAGATCCAAAACCAGCTGTATAGGTCCAACTGGAGGAGCAGTGAGGGAGCTGGGAGAAAGTGGCTGGAGCAGGGGCAAGGGGATGAGAATAGCAGCTGCTAGTAAAATGCCTAGAGAATTGTTTGTGGAACCACAGCCTCCATTGCAATAACTCATAGCATTTTATTTGGAGAAAATAGGGAGAAAGACATTTCAGTAGTGACCTTTTAAAATCTCACACTGAGGGATAAGCAGGAGTAGTTTTGTCTTGGTCTAAACTGCAGCTCTTTGGAAGAAAACAAGATGATTTTAAACAGTTTTAAGGTTGGCATCTATATGAAAGTAAAATAACTGCCTCTGAAGTCAATCCCTGGATAAATTAATGTTTGTGTGAATCTTGTGAAATAAGAAAAGAAACAGACCTAGCCATTCTTCAAACCCAGAAAAGAAATGCACTCTCTTCCCCTTTCCCAGTCCAGCAAAGGTAGTTATTCTTGGGAATATAAAGTAGGTTACATATCACTCTTATCAGCACAGTTTTTGCAGAAATAGAGGAGAAGTTATATTCTGCTGACACAAAGTATGAATCAGATCCCAAAACTAATGTGTTTATTGTGCAAACTAAATGGGAGAGAAAGTTAAATTTTATTGACTGGAGACTGCTGGAAATTTAAGATGCATGGAATTATGTTGGGGAAAATTAAAAACAAGGAAATAAAAGTAATATAAAAGAAGGCAAATTAGAGTTCAAAGAAAAAATAATGAGGCTCCAAAGGACTGATAACGCATCATTTGAAAACACCAGCTATTTAACATGTAAGTGTGTGTTTCCCCATCATTTATCTGACTGATCTCCTATAAATCAATTTATTTAGATTACCGCAGAGTCAAAAGGCCCCAGCCAGGATCAAGACATATTGTGCTTAGTGCTGTGGAAACATATAAACAGACAAAGTCCTTTTCCAAAGTTGTGAAAATTTTATGATTAATTTCAGTAAGAGCAAAGTTAGGCCAATACTGAGCACTTCTGAAAATTCCCTCCTTAAAGATTTATTCCAAGCAGTAACTGTTTAAAAAATGACAAACTGCTTACATAAGAGTCTAAATATTTGATGGTTATAGTATTTACATCTAAAACACCAGAGGCTATGTGCTTTAATACCTCAATCTGTTTCCCATATACTCTGTCAACATGAGTTCCCTGCATTGATTGAGGGCACTCTGTGATCCCTAAGGTTGTATTCAGGAAAGGTTACCCTTGGTACTACTTTATTCATGAAAGGTTTGAAGCACAAAGGAAACAAATGGGTCTGTTCCTGCTAGGTGTATTTTTGTCATCTATAAATACTTAATTACTGGGGTGCTGATGAGAAATTCAAAATCTTTAAAAAGTGCAGCTGCCTGAAAATAATTCCCCCATCACCAGTGCAAATCACAGTGAAATTTGCGGTTGGGAGGCTTTGTGGCAGTTTAAAACAACTGAATTGTAGGTTTTTCCCACTACACTCCATGGTATTGAGTTTAATGGCTGCAAAATATGACCAGAGTTGTGCATTACATCCCATCCTGAAACAGGTCATTCTCTTTCCTCAGGTGATGGGCATTTGGTGGAACTGATTGCATGAAAAGTGTTCACAGAACTGGGTCCCCAACCTTGGCAAGCTTAAAAAAAGTATATAAAATTGAGGCTTTTTTCCTCCAAATGAGTCTGTAAGTTAGATAAATATGGGCAGCACTGAAATCAAAGCACAGTCAAACTACCAAGAGGACATTGCAGCTTTTCATTGCAATTTAGTACTTTGAACTAATGGAGCGAAGCAGAATGAAAATCACCTCTGTTAAGAATGGCATTTATCAGCCGTAAGTACTTAGTAGTAAGAGCCCTACACAGACAAAGCTGAGTGTCACCAAGAAATATACTTGAAAATCAGACTGTTAACACAAGACTACACAAATAGGAGCCAAAAACTGTAATCAGAAAATGCAACATCTTAAGAATGTGTTAATGGTCTGAAGAGTGCTAGACAAGTTGCATTTAACGAGATGTAATAACCTATGACATAATATAATTGAGAATGCACCACTACGCAGCACAGTCAGGTTAAATTTTGGCTTTCCTTCACCTAGCCTTGCAACTTTAAAGATCTCTCAACATATGATTTTAAAAATACATAGTGCTGTTTAAATTTACATATGTCATAAAAGCATTGGATGTGCAATATATCAGAAATAGAACTCTAAGTAAAGTCAGGGCTGAAATATCCATCCTAATATTTTTAAATGTTTGTTTGAATCATTAATGACAACTTTTTCATTAATCTTCTGTGGAGAAACAATATTTAGTGCAGAGGAAAAGGTAATGGGAACTATTCATTCTGAACGTGTGATAACAGTGAGACGGTTATCAGGCTCTTGCCTTATATTTGAAGTGCCATGGTAAAAGCCAAAGCAATGAGTTCAATTTCTCTTTTAATAGAAAATAAAATAGAAGACAAAAACATTTGGCTGTACTGTGGAAATTGAGAATTGTAGAGGAAATAAGCAGTAAATAAGTATGGCAGGTGATAATGCAGGAACAGAACATTAAAATAATAGGCGCTGTATCCTGAACTTTGCCTCATGGGATTTGGCAGTTACATATAAACCCAAAATATAAAAACCTAATTTTTATGCTGTGATTATGAAGGTTGAGTTATGAATTTACTCCTATATGAGAGAATTAAAATTTAATGATAATAGACCAGAGACAAAATCATTCCTGCATCTATAGATGCTGAGGCAGTGGCTAAAGTTTGGGGTTTTTTTCAGCTGCTTCAAGTAGGATTATTGAATTCTAGCTTAAAAGTGAAACTTCGTCTTCCTGCTTCACTATATTAAGCATCTCTGAGATTGAAAACCTAGCAAGAGCTCTCCTGGTGTGATTAGAAAGTATCCAATATTTTTTGGCAGCAAATACTAATTCCAATCTTTCTGTCTAGTACTGCTCAGGCAGCACAAGGATAACCGGCTGTCAGATGCTTTGGGAAATGGAAAGGTGAGGCTCCAGGCTCTCAGTGGAAAGCTGGCAGCTTTGCTGACAGGTCACTGCCTCTGGAAAATAAGAATGCTGCTGTGGAAGGGCTATGTTGGGCAAGGGGGCTGATTCTCAGCTGGAATATCTTCCCTTTGGAAACCATGAACATTAGTATGGTTTGCACAATACAGCACCTTCATTACTGCTCTCAGACATCAGGGTTTCTCTGCACATTTCCTTTCTGCCACTTTGTAGATCTGTTGGTGGTATTTAGGGTGTTTATCTGCCTAGGGTCTCAGGACACAAGGCAGCCAGGCTGGAGAAACTCTACAGTAGCTATAATGGAGCCCCCAGGTCCTGTGCTTACTGTTAGCACGGTTGTGCAGATGAGATGGGCTGCAGGTGAGCTGTGCAACTGAGGTGCAGGTGCCCATCGTCAGTACATTGTGTTTGATTTGCTACAGGTGTGCAGGTAATTAAAAAAGGCTCTTCTGTGTGTGCCTTTCCCATATAGCAGACGGGAGGTTGTAAGGCAGGACGTGAGCTGTTCATACTGGCTGGTAAGGGTTTTTTACAGCATGGAAGCTGTTTAACTTATTGTATCTTTTAACAGTGGGGTGGGCATGGCCATTGTTATATAGTGTGGAGAAAAAACTGTAAAATACTTATTTCAGCTGGGCTTCTTTGTTTGAAGCAAGAGGCCCTGTGTGGAACTAGGCTGAGGAGGACTTGGCTTGTAGGGCTGCCCTAGGGGCAACCTTTTCTTATGGGCCTGCACTCTCTTGTGCCGCTCAGGCTCTGCCTTCTATAATTTCCAGTTTAATTCCCTCTTTTTTCCTGTTCTCTGATCTTGCACAGCCATCCCTCCTCAATGCTTGCAAGCCTGGTGGGAAAATGGTGAATGCTGGTGACAAGAGCACCTAGGTTGGCTGATGTGCCTTGTTCCTTTGGAGGTGCCTACAGGTGTGGGTGTTTGCTCTAGTGTCCTCTGCCCATAGTGTGGCTCAAGGAACTATGCCAAGACAAGCACAGTAACAAAAAGAAACTGTCCTATCTCCTATCAGTAGCTCAAGAATTAGGTTTGATTAGGGATTAGCTGTAAATTTATTAGGGAATTGCGCTGGGTAGCTGGGCTTGCAGTGAATTGATTTCAAATAGCAAAATTAGTAACATCCAAAATTGGGAACAGCTCTTGAGATTGAGGAAGAAAATAGTGTTTGTGTTAGGCTTTTGTTTGAAGACTTCATCATTGTTCAGCCTTTTTCAGGTGCTGTAAAAGAGCAGTGTATTCATTCTGTGAAGAATATTTCAAAAAGCTTATTGGAAATGTGTGATACCCTTCAGCAAGTTTATAGGAAAGGGCATTGCAGCTCAAGATAAAAAGAGATTCAACTTAAAAGGATAGATTTGTCATAAAAGAAATTGAGGGATATCCAAGTTAAAATAATTTACCATGCTTTTAATATTTGATAAAATCCTCTCCTAATATCTTTCTGGGTGTAGTTAAAAAAGCACCAGTACCTCACAGCTTTGTGACCAGCAGTGATATAATAATTTAGCTTTGATAAGGAAAAAAAATCCCCCCATCTGCTGCTCTATTGCATAGTTTAATGCTCTTATATTCGCCTTTTAAATGTCATTCAGTCAATGAAGGGGAGCCATGCAGCATGTGGGTGTTTGTGTGTAGTTTTTCTTATTAAACATAATTCCTAGGGCTCTTCTGAGGGGCTGTGAATATTGCTGGGGGTGCTGGTGGAAGGGATTGTGGTGCAAATCCCACTTGGAAAATGTTTAGCTTGTTTGGGCTATGTGAACTTGAGGAATGACTCAGCAAGGGGAGAAGTGCGGCTGCAGGTGCGGTTAGAAGGGCTTTACCTTCAGAAGCAGCTTCTGTAGCTAAAAGCAAACTAAACCAAGGTAAGCAGGGGAGGAAACATATTCAGATTCACTGTGTGTTAACCCCTGCAGGCAAAAGTCTGGTACTTGCTTTAAAAGGAGGAAGAAAGCAGAAATACTGTTCATGCACCTGGTGAAATGAAGGAGGAGTTGATTTAGGTGGGAATCGTGGTTATAAATATAGTTTTCTGTACAAGTTGGAAAAAAAAAAAAGGAAAGCCTTGCATTTTATGTCCTGCTCTGTGAGTGTATGTGATTATGTTAACTTAAATTTCTGTCTCAAAAACACATAGGCTTTTAAACCAGTATATTACATGCAATCTTGTCCTTTAATTGTGCACTGAGAATGATCACCTGGAGGAAATTTCCACTGGTGTGCAGTTGCAAACTAAGAGTTTTACTCAGAGCAGAGAAACAAGGGGAGAAAAGCTATTGGGCATCAGATGCACAGAAGAAAACAGTAGCTTGTCTCTTGAAAGTGTTTAGCAGATGTAACTGCTTTTGTGCCATTATCTCTCTGAGTAAGCATGTGTCTGGATGTTTGAACATCAGTCTGAAAGGGAATGCCAAAATGCAGGCCTGCTGGTAAAGAAGCAAGGTGCGAAGGGTAGAGTGCATGTCAGTATTCAAGATGTCTTAAAGCACCACATCAGATTTGTTGTGCTTTTCTATGACTGTGGGATCTACTGAGAGTTCTCTCAGACTTATTCTAAAGTGTTCCCCCCAACCCTTAAGTGAGATACCTGTACACCAGAAGTTAGCATCTGTGATCTGTGTGGCTGTCCTCTTTTACAGGAGTCTCCTGGTACAGTTAAAATGAACAGAGCATTCTAGATTTGTCACTTTTAATACTCATCAACTTGTATCTGTGTGCTATGAAAGTATAGAAACCAATAGCTTAGATGAATTGTACATGTCTGGCGTGTGTGTGCACATATACATTTGTATGAAGGATGCTCCTTCAGTTTGTTTTCCTTTTATTGTGGCGAAGAATTCCAAGTTTACAATAAGTCTGATCTTCAAAAATGTATCTGAATAGAGGAAATTAGAGTGGATAAAAATGAAGAGAAAATAGAAGCCTGGAGTGAAATGTGTGACTAACAGCATCTGAGGCCTCTGGGTACTAAAATGACAGAAGGAAATAAATTACATGTTGACTGTATGTTTTTCTCCCACTGTTAGAGCAATAGAAACCTGGATATTTTCTATACAATGTAGCAGTGAACTTAACTGTAACCAAGCATGGGAAACTGTATTTTAGTTCTTAAAAGCTTGTTACTTTGCTGCACAATAGAGCACAGCATTTACATTCACAGTACTGCCACTGTGTGGTTTCCCCTGAAATTCTGCAGGTAAGGAAAACCAGTCCTTACCAAATCACTCAAAGCAGTGTGTACATGGGAAGGAGAGTGGTGGCAGTGAAACTGCAGGCATGCATCTCGAAAGGTTTACTCTTTTGCTTTGTTTTTGGTTTTAGTTTCAGGTTGCCTTTCTTGAAGGGGAGTTTTTGTGCTCGCAAACTTTCTGCTTTCCAAATATATGTTGTCAGCACAGCTGTAAGGTTTCGATACTGTAATGTTTACAGTTGAAACTGAAGGTTTTTACTCTTTGTTTCAGAGGTTGGTATACATTTCTAGTTTCAAACTGAACATGTTGGAGGGTTTTGAGTTTTTTTTTAAGGTTTAGTTCTTTGAAATTGCAATGCAATGAAATAAAGATATATCCACTGACAAAATCTTGTGCTAACATAAATAGAGGCTGCCTATAGCTTTAATTTAGCATGTGATTAATAAAAGCTATTTCTCTTGAAGCCTCCAAAATGGATGAAGGTTTAAAAAACCTTCTGGTAAGTGAAGCTGAGATGCTTTATAGCAGATGCCCAAGTGGTCTATATATTCACAGACACCCTCGACAAGTATCACTAATACATTCTGGCTGACAGCATGAGCCACATGCATGAGAAGTTAATGGTCACTGATGCCTCCATAAAACCTATTTATTGGAATATCTTTTTTTTTAATATTCACTTTTAAGTACAGATATTTGATATTTTGAATTCTACTTTCAAAATGTACTTTTGTGCTCACTTGTTATGGTGGTATCCAAACATTTTTGCTTTGGGAAGTAAGGGGGTGTGTGAATTATAGACAATGTAAAATGTGATGAAACTGTCTGACACTTAGCAACACAATACAGTTATTAAAGTGAACCTTAAAAATCTAAATGTATACTTTAGGTCAGTTTTATTGAAATATAGTATTTTTACTGTACTACTAGTAAATAAGACTGAAACCTCTAGTTATTGAACAGTACTCATTTCCTTTACCTGTATTTTCTGCAACACTGTGTTCAATATCTTCTGTCTTAGTTTCAAACTCAACAGCTGTGTTTTTGCAATGATAGTCAATTAGTCTTTTTTGAATAATTCATCTGTAAAATGGTGAAATAGATAAGCCACAAAAATTTGAGACATTTATATATATAGCTATGTAGGCCAGAATTGGAAAATCTGGAAACTAATAATGACTGCTGCATCTTTGACACTGTTTGACTTCTCCTCCTGTTTCAAGTTGTACTTCCTTTAATGGCAGAAGTGAACTTCAGAAAACAGTGCCTTGAAAACAAACACATTGCATTACAGTGTGAAAATTCAGCAGTACTCAGTAGTTGAAGTCATGTTCAGTTGTACAATAGTCCAGTTGTGAAGTTTTTAACTGCAAAAGAGGAAATGATTTTTATTCAGTAAAGATAACATCTACAGGAAATAAAGGAAGGAAAGAAAATGATTGCTCCTTTCAAGTGCAGCAGCATATTTGGATTGCACAATGAGGCTGAACCTCTCACAGTGCCCTCCAGTTAAATAGTTAATAGCTGCTAAGGACATGTATACAGGTGAATACAATTGCCTTAGGTGGGTAAAATCAAAGTCAGCTGAGGTAGGATGAGGCATTTAAAAGTCAGACCTTGACAGGCTTTGAAGGTTTAGGGTAGTTCTTCTTGAGTTGTTGTGAGGCATGGAGTGTGAGAGGGCTGATTTCAGGAGTTCAACAAAGGTGGTTATACTGGTTTGTTGTTTTCTACTCAGAGTCCTGTCCCAAGATGGAAATGTAATGCCTAAGTAGTGTTTATCACATTTTACAAGGGGAGAGATAAAGGCAAAGGATAATAGATTTTTCTTCAAGGTCATTTTAAGGATCAGCTTTGGAACAAACTCAGAATGTTTTCATTCTGTTTGCTTCTCAGCTCAGTGATCTGAAAGCAATAAAAATCTACCAAATTTACTACATTATACTGTTAAATTATTGCCTTAAAATTTCATCCAATATATAGCCTGGCTATAAGCAGGTCAACTTGGGTTTGGGTATTTACTTATATTGATACATTACGCATCAACCTCCTCCCCCTGAGATTTATTATTTTAAACTCTTAGAGAAAGCTTGGAAGTTTCCAGGCCTCCAGAATGTGGAAAGCTGTTTGTTTTGTTTCAGAAGCGTATTACTGCTCTTAGTAGGATTTAGCACTCTTTTTTTTTTTTTTTTTTCATTATAAAGGGATACTTATATTCATTTATTCTAATCTGAGAGCTAGAACTTGCCACAATATTTATAGAAGTTATCTGCTGCTAGATTACTACCCCCCCCCCCCCCAATCACCCTTCTATCACCTCAGAATGCTTGCATGACTTTCTTTTCTTTGCGTTTTAAAGCTGCCTAAAAATATACCTTGACGCTCCAAACAAAGACATGGAAATCCTTCTGATAAGCTCCAGAACAATTAAACTCGGTGCTCCCTTCTAAATAAGCCATGTGTTGGGCTGATGGAGCCCACAGGAGACAGCCTCTTTAGACCCACCATTTGCGTGGTTTTCTGCTACAGACCTTCTGTGCAGCTTTGGAAGCTCATCTCTGCTCTGACAGCCTAGAAAACCTGCACATAATTTTAGATTTATCTTTCAGAAGTTTTAAAACTTAAGTTTGAGCAACTGAAATGAAGGTTTCCAGCACAAAGATTGTCGTATGCTTTGTTGAAATGGTGCCCCTGTAATGTGGCATATTAAATATTTAACATGGTTTGCAGCAGATAAAAGGCAATTTTGTTTAATTTTTCCTAAATATTAATGCTATCGTGCACCTTAATCCTTTCATTAAAATAAAAATTTGTTCAGGCCCGTTCTTATTAAACATTTTCTAATTTATAAGGATATGGATGTTTTTGCTTCTGATCCTAATAAGTAATAAGGCCATAATGCCATTGTGAAGAAAAAGGGGTGAGAGCTGGGAGGGAATAATTTCTGCTATACAGGAAAGAATTACAGGCTAGAAAAATAACTTTATTTTTTTACCCAAGGACACCAAAGACAATGCCTATCTCCCAAGTAACCCAGCTCAAAGTTTTGGGTCAGTTGTCAAGGAATGAAATGAAATACCTGCGAAACACTCAGTGAAATGACCTGGAAAATAATTTATAAAGAGGCTGCCATTCATTTCTGAGTGAGGACCATTCTTTCGGCTGTATCTCTGAACTGCAGAAAAAGAGGGGTGGGGGGGGAGGAATTCCTGGATTGAAATTGGATTCAAATCAACTTTTCTCTGCATCCTAGAACAAAAGTGTAATTGGCAATTATTTAGAATGTTAATTGAAGGTTTGTTCCCCCAAAAACTTGTTGTTAATAGGGTTAAAGGAGGCAGGAAGCCCTTGATACTATAGCAAAGGCTTCCCA
This sequence comes from Psittacula echo, assembly GCF_963264785.1. NCBI lineage: Eukaryota > Metazoa > Chordata > Aves > Psittaciformes > Psittacidae > Psittacula > Psittacula echo. Next base: position 8,553,286 of record NC_137740.1, read on the forward strand.
TAACCGATAAATCTACATCCAAAGACAGCAGCAATGTATGTTACACATGAACATTAACAGTGAAAAGGAAACAACTTTAAGGCAAGATTGTTTAGAATTTTAATGTATTTAGGTGATGTTATATTTGACCTATGTATATTGATGTGGCTTCAGTGACTGAAGTGGAACTACAGCTGGCAACATGAGTGGCTGTGGCCATTTTTGTACTGGGTCTAATGGCTCTGGTTGGTTACTTTTTTCCTTCTTTCATCTAATTCAAAGTTATACACACAAAAAAAGGCAATTCACACGTTTGCTTTAAAACTGTATTTCTTTTGTTATGCAGGGTTTCTTGTGGAATGACTTGTTTTAATTTGCAATGTCCACAGCCCTTCAGTTGCACAGAAAAAATATTGCTAATTTGCTTGTGTACAAAGAGTTTTATTGCACTTGTGGTAGATGTACTCTTTTAAAATCAGAATATTTTCTTTTAAATATTAAGCTGATTAAAACAGTCTTTGCATAATTCTTAGGCCTGCTGAATCCCATGTTAGTTGATTTTCTGAGCCAATATAACTCATGTGTGGAATAATTATATAGATATTTCTACTGAGAAAGCAAAGAATGAACTTGCAAGGTAAAGAACTAGGTATAGTAGCTTTGGGGATTGTGGATACAATAGGTCAGTACTTGTTTCCATGTCAGTGTAAATCTGGAGAAACCTTTGGATTTAGCTGGAGTTACTTTAGATTTACATCACTGTGAGATAGGCTTCTTACCTCTACTTCATTATATTATAGGACATTGTGGTCTCAGTCTATTGAAGCACTTCCTTAACCTTGGAAATGTGAGTAGTTTACTGAAGTCAAAGTCGAGCAAAATCTGCTGGATATAGGCTTCTCCTCTTAAATGCTGGCAGTGCGTAGATAGTCATCAACTGTATATCTCACTTGCTTCTGTTTGAAATAACTGTATCCCAAATATGCTCTGCCTGGGTGAGATCACTCATGTGAAGAGCCACTGGCTGAGGCCAATCTAAAGCCAGAAAGAGATGGGATTGTAGGTCAAGTCAAACAATCCAAGGTAGTGAAAATGCTTTTATTTTAGGCAACACTTTTGGATGGTGTGCTGCTTCTGGAAAATCCTGATAGCATGTGAAAAACTCACAATTCTTTTTCTTTCACTGAACAGCTAGAAGACTGTATTCTCTTCTCTGGTAGCATACCTGCCAAGGAATGTTGTTACTACAGTTGCAGCTTCTCTTTGGCTGTGCCAGCTTCTGAAGATACTTTTGTGTTTCTTTCCTTGTGTCCTCAGAAAATACAGGGAAACTCTAGGCTTAATCTTACAGGTCAAACAGACTGATATTAGTCTTACAAGTCACCACATATCTTGGACTAAGACAATAAACCAGGACAGTCTTTTGCAGTTGTCAGTGGCAGTTCTCAGATCCTGTGGCTGTAAGTGACAAAGCTCAAGCTGAAGAAGGCAGTTTCTCACTGGGGTTTTGTGATTTTGTTCTCTTCTGCTGGAACAGATTAGATGGGTGAGGAGTCTTACTGTCCTCTATAATGAAATGAAGAAATTCTGTCAGCAACTGTGATGAAAACCAGTAAAACCTAGGAGGGGAGAAAGAGCAGAAAGTAAAATGATTTCTAATAGTAAAGAGAAGCTTTAGGAGAGGGAAGAAAATACTTGAACAAATCACCAGTTCTAACAGAAGCATGATGCAAAACAGAACACCTGCCTTTGTGAAATTGCATATTTATTCTATAGGACCCATAACAATCTCTTATGATAGATAGCCAAAATCTAGAGGGAGAATTTATTTTTCCTAGCTCTGGATAAAAAGCAACTACTATGTCCTTCATCTAAGTGGAAAATGCAAAGAACTTGCAGTACCTATAGATGAGGTCTGTGAAGGTAATTAACTAGCATCAGAGATACTAATGAATTCCTCAGTCATGCCTGTGGCTTTGAAATAATATAGTAACAAACGGATTTAATGAGACAGTCCCAGAAATCCCATGCTGGATTTCTTTCTTGTTGTAAGTAAAAACGCTTGGCAGCAAGATATATTAGCCTTAATAGTCTTCTGAGGGAAGTGGTAGATGTTTCCCCATGTAGAGGATTTGATGAAATGCTGCAGAGTGGGGTGTAAGGAGGAATCCTACAAGGACAATGAGGTAGACTCCCACAGCTTTAATCTTTGTCCATGTGTAATTTCTCTACAGCTATTTACCTTTATGCTGATGTGAATATAGGAGGTTTTTATCCTAGTGCAGCAGCAAAAGGTATATACTGTGAAAAATGTTACTAAGGAGTTCAGGAAGATTACTTATTTACTTAAGGTCATACACTAAAGCATTGCTTAAGTGCTCTGCAAGATCAGCGAAAACTGTACTTTTCGTCTTTAAGTGTAAGAGGTAGTTAACTGTGATAATTAACTTTTTAGTCAGAACTCCAAATGGTCATGTGAGCCATGTCTGCATACGTCTGCCATTTCATATAGACAAAGCTCAAACTGCGTCTTGCTGAGATTAATGAATGTTTTAGCCAGCATTTCAATGGCTGTAGAATTCCTCAAATAAGGGCTGCAAAATAAATGCTTTTGTGGTGTTTGTAATATTCTAGAGTATTTTTAAAAAAGAAGGAAGGAAAGAGCCATGTTCTGTGTTATCCATAACAAGACAGAGAAACAAACAAAAATACAAGTTATTAATACAATAGTGAACCTGAAAATTTGAGTCTAAAAGTGAAACTACCTGTTTTTCATGGCATAAATAAATAATTAGGTTATAATCTTTTTGGCATTAATGGATGAAACTCTGTACAAGAGATTGAATTTGATAAATCTCGGTGTCTTCCCAGCTGTCAAATATGTTGGCATTATTGCTACATGCCCACATAGTAACTTCACTCAGAGATGGAAATTTAGGCCTAGAATATCTTGTATCATTACAGAAGAGAAATGTTAAATGTTTTTCAAATTAATAAGGTTCTTTAAGTTCATGAAAATTTACAGAAGAATGACTGTGCTCTGCATGTAGTGGAAAGATTAATTTCACAAACCTTTCCTTACAATGACAGGGTAGAATGTCTCTTATAGCCACCTTTCTTAACAAGCATCAAGTTTAAAGGAGTTTTCTTTGAACCTGGAAAGATCTCCTGAGTCACAGGAAAAATAGGTAGCTAAGAACCCCACAGTTCTGTATGTGAAAAATATTGAAGTTCTAAGCATTACTTGGCATGTCAAAAATTTTGTGCTGGTAATTGCATTGGCATTCATCTAATGTCCCATTGCTAAAGGAATAATAGGTTAAAATGTAGCCATTCTTTTTCCAATGGATACAAAATTGAGTTTTATAATCAGAAAATAATACAAATGATTCCTTTCAAGAATTAAACAACGTATATTGCACAATAAAATTACTATAAGTAACAGTTAAATCCTTAATTGTGCTTGAAATATCTGTGTTTTCCAGCTCCCTACAGTCTTGTCTTTAAACACTGAGTTACGCTAATGCCCACTGCATAAAACTGGAAACCTGCAGAAGGATTATAGTTGATACAAACTGGTGCGCTGTTGATGATCTCAGTTTGCAAGCTGCTTAATGTTGAAAGTTCTACTGAAACTGCCAGTAGAAAGTCTATGAATAATTTCAAAGACCCTCCCAAGCTTATCTGTTCTCTTGCTTCCAGCATGCTGCTTTTAGTAATGAAACTAGCAGACTTGTAGTTACTGCTTGGCTAGTGGAAAAGTGACTTGGAAGCATTTCCACTGCAGCTGTGTAAGATGGAGAGAGATGCTTCTCTCTTTCACTGCTGGAACTATTACCACTCTTTCCTAGTAGTAGTGAGGCTTGTATTTCAACAAACAGTGGTGCAAAACAAGTTCTGTGTATATGGGAGAATGTTACATGGTCCCCAGAGTTTGATTTCACTGAAGAAATTCAACTCTCCTTCCTTGAGCCGTTGCCTTGCATGGTTGCTACACCCTGCAGGGTGTGTTTGGGTGTGCTTCTGTGTATGCGTGCACATGTATTCTGTGTTCAAAAGTCTGTTGATTCTTTGTGGAGGATGTAAAAGGCTAAAGTAATTCATTTTCTGTTTGTATAACCTTTTTAGTACTAGGGTTGTATAGGGAATTGGACTTTCTGCTTTATTCTAACATCATTTGGTTGCATGGTTTATTCCCGTTTTCAGATTGAAAAGCATTTCTTTGCAGAAAGATTGTGTGGTGGTAGTGGTCAGCCCAGAATGTTTTATGGAAGTTTTGAAGTACCAGTTCTTGGAAAAAATCCTTAAACTTTTAATAATCTGGTCCCATCTAAACTCAAAATAGATAATAGGTTTGTTCTAGTCATGATGAGAGTCTAGCAAGAAGCAAGTGTGTGGTGATTTAGGATTCAGTATTTCCCATAACCAGAAATTACTTATCTGACATTCAAATCTGAAAAGGAATGTTACCTACCAGAGGCTATTATTGTAGAATTCTTTGTGAAATTATTCTTAGCTGAAGTATTTCAGTCAATGGAAGACTTTAAATAAGGAACAAGTTGAAAGTGTGAATGGGAAAATAATTTAGTGATATTTTAGGTAATACTTCAGTAACAATGAAGCAAAAAAAAAAAAGTCTGTAGTTCTTGGTGTGCAAAATTCCTATTAAAGAAGTTAGGTTTACAAGCATAAAATAAGCGTTTCAATAAGCTTAGTAGGAGCAACACTCACTATTGAGATGAACTTTTTCCTTTTTAGTAAAAGGGTGGTGCAGTAAAAGGTGATCTACAGTTGTAGAGTCTTTACTTCTAGTACTTACTATGGTACCATGGCAACATCAGAATTAGACACAGAAACTGGGGCAAGCAGCCCGGTAGAACATAATGAACGGTACACAAACAATGTGTTACAGGGAATCTACAGGAGAAATTAACAACAAGCAAATATAGTAGGGTTCTGGGGAGAAAGAGAGAACATTGTAGAGCTGTTCTGGGAACAGCCTGAGTATGGGATTTCTTGGTAGGAAATGCAGAAACTATTGAAGATTTGAGGTTGGTAATAGGAGAGAAAACATTAAACTCTGCTACTGCAGAGGGGTAAGCGACTCTTCTAGGCTGGGAAAAGTTACAGACCAGTCAGTGTTTGACATCCATGACAGCTGCATTTTCTTCTAGATATAGAGGAGTATAGTAGATACATTCACTACTGCTGTGCTTATACGTTCTGTTAACAGTGCCCTAATTAGGTCCTTTCAATTATTTTTGTGTGTCTGTCTGAAGAAGAGCGTAGGCTTCTGTGTTGTAGAAGTTGTTTAGGGTAGTCGGCTGTCTAGATTTACTCTGCAGTCCTAGTAGGAGATAGAGGCTGTTACTCACTAGTAGCACAGTTTGCACTGCAGAAATGCATAGGTACCTTGGCTTTGACAGACTGCAATTACGAGAAAACTACAGTACCGTGAATATATGATTCTAAATCCAAAGCATCTGATGATCGTGGTGCCTCAGATCAGTATTCAGGTCTGAGAATTCTGCAGTCACACATTATAAACCTGTCATGGGAAAGAAGATTAATGCAAAATCATAGGCATGATTGCATATGAGACATTAAATAATGTAGATCAGAGCTGACTGTTGTATTTTCATTTTTGACTGCTTTTGTTTCTCACAGGAGGCGTTTATGTGCCTTGTTTCAAAAGGTTTGTGTACACATTGCAAATTTACTGCAACAATATTGTTGATTTTTGTTCCCCAGCTGTTATGGGTAGCATGGGTATTTTCATACCACCTGTGTAGCAGGAGGTCCTTACTTCAGCTGATTGCAGATTACAGGTTTGGATGTTATCAAATTAACCTTATGAACTGCTTTCGTTATTCTCAAATCAACCTTATGACCTGCATGTCAAAATTGTTGCAGTGGAATGTGTAGGAGCATGTGTGGATTAAGGTATTGTGAATGCCATCCCACCATTTAATCTCAAAAACATCCTGGAAGACGTTGCTTATGAAATTGATTGATCCCTCTGGTGTGAGGAAATGTGGTTGTAAGGCACAGACAGCATAAGAAATATGTTCTGTGCATGACAAGTACGTTAAACTTAATGCCCCCTCTTACATTGTAGTATTTGTATGGTTGGTATAAGAGCACTCCCAATGCAGGCATGGATTTGATTCTACAGTTGATAATTTCGTTAGCAGTCATTGCATTCTTTGGCTCAGTGTCCCAGGCTTCTAGGACCTGTATAGGGACAAGGGCTTAAGGAGAGCTGCCAGCAGTGGATAAAGGTTGAGACAAGGATTACTTGAGGGAACATGATCCATTCAGGGCCATGGGGGCAGCTGGGCAGCATTCGAGGTGCTCAGAAGTGACTGATGTCCTATAGAAGATGTGGTCTGTTGCCTCTGAGGGATCATGGGAATAGGGGGAGGTTCTTGACTGAAAGATGAGAAAGATGTACCCAGCTTCAGAAATGGCCAAGAGATCTCACTGGGAAGCCAGCTGACCTTACTTTGAGCCCTGGGAAAATAAGGGGGCAGGGTGGGGAAAGTGGGTTAGTTACCTCAACTTTAATAAGGCTTTAGTCTGAGTGCATGGACAATTAATTATTTAATTACCTTGAGTTATCAGAATGTAGAATAGACTCCCAAAATATCTAAGGGAATTCAGTTAATAGTCTGCAGAGAATGATTCAAAACTCTTCAGAATGTTTTCAGGTGATAAAGTCAGCTACTTTTTGCAAGGCTGCAGAGCACAAACAGTACTTGTATGGCCTTTCCAATAAATAAAATGCAATTTCATTTTTATGCATAGTATTCAAGCCAACAGAAGATAATGAAGAGTATGCATTAAAACTACAGTAATTGTGTTTGTTTAATAGTAACATTGTAACATTAAAACTCCTACTTATTATCCCTCTTTATTAATAAATAATTACTATTTTTGTTCATTTATGGTAATACCCACTATAAACCAGGAGGCCATCAAACACTTGAAGTGACAGTCTCTTTGTTCATGAGGGAATTCAGAGCTACGGTTGAGGCTCTACTATGCTCCTTTGTTACACTCAAAAGCATATTTTTGAATAAACTAGTATCATACTGTAAGAATAATTGTATTAAAATACTGTGCAATAGAAACAAGCTTTAGATTCTTAATGTGTGCTTGGGTGGTGAGATTTTTGTCCCCATTATATAGCCTCCTAAGCCTTCCCAAGTTTTCTTTCTCAGGCTCTCTAGGGAATTGTGTGGTTGAAACATTGCCCAGTAGTCGGAAAACTGTTCTGTTTGTAGCATGAGAGGCTATGGATGTATATTAGTAAAAAGAGACAATAACACTTATTGCAGTTGCTTTGCTTTTAATTGACTTTGATAGGTGCCTGGGCTATGAACTGGGAGGTCTGGAGTGCTGGAGGAGAAGGAAGCCTTTTTCAAAGCTGGAGCATGTGCTCTCCTCCTCCTTCAGGAAGTGGGCAGTGGCCAACTGGGAAGATGCCAGGCACTGTTGGTCTGTTCAGATTTCCTCTCTCCCTATACAATAGCTCATGAATATGCAGAGATAGACTTTCTGCACAGGCTTTCTGTCACAGCAGTCTGCTGCCACCAGTTGCTTCTGATGAACTGTGTTGCATGGGGATGAGGATCAAGTCAGTCAAGTACTGAAACTTCTTTCTCTCCTTTATGGATGCAGTGCATCAATAAATGGCAGCTATGCGGCTAGCAGTGCTCTCCTCTCTAAAGCAGACATACCAGCAGGTTTACAATCTGCAGTGTACTGGACATTTGTAAGCAATACAGCCTCAGGTTTTGGTTTTGGATGTGGGAATTTGTAAACTTGTGTTTTTAATTTCTTTCTTTCTTTCTGTGTTTCCTCATATTTATCAGAGTACTGGTGATGAGGAAAAAAACCCCAACATCAAAACTTTGAATGACTTTACTATGTAAATAGTGCTGTGTTCTTGCATTACAAGTAGCTGCACTTGAGTAACAGAGGATGTAATAATAAGACGTGGCTTAAGACTGTACTTCCTGCAGAGTTGCACTGAAAGCAGTTTCACATAAGTGGAGATGTGTGGATCTTGTTAGAAAATAACTGTTTGGTAACTGATTTCATGTACTAGATGAATTTAAAGAATCCTGGTTTGCTGGACTTATTAAAAAAGGGTAATTGGTGAACACTGTACTGTCTTAAGAGGCAAAAGCAGGGGTGTAAAACTGTGAGAAGGGCAGGCAGTGATATAAAGGATTTAAAGTCTGGAAGAGATTACACTGGAACCACAGTGAAATATGTATGTGCGTATGTGCTGAGTCACTGATGGAGAAGCTGGTGAATGCCTACTCCCGCCCACCTCAGGGGTTGCTACCGGAGTCCTCCCTAGCCCTGGGGCTGTCAGTCACTCCAGCCACCAAACCCTGCTCAGCGCACTTGGCCAGTGGTTCACAGCTGCTCAGCGCAGCATGTGGAATTGGTACCTGAGAAGTGCAAACATCCATGCTCAGATGGCAGGGCCTAGGGATATTGTGGGATTATATCCTTGTTATGAAAAACTATATTTCTTTCTGCATGTACCCAACATTGTTTCTTAACTTTCTGTCAGTCTGTTTTCGACTGTATTTGTCCTGTTACAAATTTTGCTCCGGTGTGTACTGTCTGCGTATACGCTTAAGTTTGGATATATTTTGAGATGCTTCAGCATGAAACACCCAGCATAAATCTGGAATTTAAAATGAAAAGCTGCGTATACATAATATAAAAAAAGGATGTTACAGTAATATAAAAGAATTATGTTGAAATAGGTCAAGAGAAAAGGTGCGACATGGCCAAAGCATATGGTATTAGTGAAGATGTAATCCCTATCACTGTATTTGTATGTGAGCTGATACAATTTGATTATTTTTTTTTTTCCTTTATTAAATTGCATTAGCAGTTCCAGATAGATGCTTAGTCTCCAAAAGAAAGGCCCTTGACATTAAGTGTACTGAAAGGTCATTGAACAGTCATAGCTTTCTTTTAATTTTAAATGCGTTTATCCAGGAAAAATCAGCCCTGATGCAACATCTGCTTTTCAAAGGGGCTCTGTCTTTTAGCTGAGCTGACTGAGGTTTACAGAGGTCATTTGAAATGCCTAAGGTCACCCAGAGTGTCACAGAGTAAGGGATGGATATCTGGAAAACATACTGAAAAAGAAACCTACTTTTTTTCCAGAAGTGACAGAATTCTCCTTTAAACTTCTAGGTAAACACCAATATTGTTCAGGGAAAAGAAAAAGATAGGAATGTTAAGATAGTGATTCCTGCTGTGTTGATTACTATTGACACTGTGAGGTATTTGTAGAGGATTCTAAAAATTCCCGTCTAGAAAAATAAGCAAGTTAGATATTGCAAAAGCAACAAATACTGTTAAGGCAGAAGATGTTGAGATAGTGTGTAGCAACAATGCAGTGAACTGCTTTTTCAAATTTGTTTCTTAATAATCTCCTAGTGATTGACTTCAGTTAAATTACACTGTCTAAACTGGCTGATGAGCACACTTATAAAATCATAGCTATTTTAGGAATGAAAGATCCTTTACCCCATCATTCAGCAGTGAAGTAGTATGCAGTGACAACTATGATTTGCACAATACATGCATTCCCACAAGGAAAAAAATGTTACCCTGAGGATGAAGCACGATTTTAGCTTTGGAAATCTGGACAAAAATATTTGCAATTTGATGTGAGCTCTTTCTCTTTCATGGGGCTTAACCCTCTGACTGTAAAATTATGAAGAGTTTCAGTCAATTCAACAAATGTTACCATAACTAAAATGAAGCACACAGAAGTGATTGGTTTAGATCATTGTTTTGCGAAAGTTCTGAGGAAATGGATAGTCTGTACAGTCAGTTTCTGGTAAAGAACCCTGAATAATTGCTATAGATTAAAAGTAGTCAAAGGATAATGAATTCTGCATTCTATACATGTCTCAATCTCCAACTGACTTCTGTTGACATGAAAGTTTGACATGTACAAGGAATGCAACTTATAAAACTTGGTGTCAAACAAACCCTGACGGAAACTAATGGATAACTTATCAAAAGCAGTCTTAATGATTAACAGATAATTTTAAAGATTGCAAATGGTTAAAGCAAGGAGCTATCTTCCAACTAGTAGAGTTGAAAGAAAGCTTGCCTATCTTTCCCCTTCATTGCTGACAGAAAAAATGTAACTATGATAGCAATATTAGAACTCATAGAGGGTATTTTTGTAAGGTTGTATGGAAAGAGAAAACTTGAACAGGAATAGAGGGAATTACTGGTACGCTTCTATTTTTACAGCATACCAAAGAATGACCAAAAGAAATGTGACCTTTTCTGAAGGTGACTGATGCATTCCTTGCTGCCTTTAACTTATTCTGCCAATTTTCTGGTGTTTCATTTGCCATTTGATTCCTCAAAAGACTTAATTTGTCAGAGAAAATAGAATGGCTATTAGAAACCTTGTGATTTTTATTTTCTGGGAAGCTTGTTAGCATATAACTCTAGGTACTATGGTATGGGGGAAAGAACCCAACACACTATTTCTCGGAAGGATTCTAATATTATTTGAAGGGGCACTTTACAATCTTGTTCAACATTGCAGTTGTTCTCTATATGGCCTCTGCTTTGTTCAGTAAAAGGTCTGGCTCCAATATTTTTTGCCTGCTTCAAACTGCATGTCTGTGTTTAAAAAATGATTTTGCTGAAGTAAAATACAAACTGATCAATCATACAAACAAGACAAAACTCCCACAGAGCACATGGGGAAAAGAACAAAGATTATTTTTGTCTGTCTAGTATAGAATTTTTGCATATGCTTGAATGTATCTGACAGGTTGTTTGTGACTTTTAAAAGATGAAAAAAGGAATACATATTATATCTATGGCTATATATATATATATAAGGAAAGTCAGAAAGAGAATGCTGATGGGTACAAGAGTGGTGTTGATTTTCCTACACTTGGGGTGCTGAAACAATTCATGAATGGCAAAGCAGATTAAGTTGTGTTAGGTTGTTCCCTGCAAATTAAGATAAATGTCTTGTTCTTCATCACTCTGGGTTATATTCTGGAGAGAAGGATTTTTAAAATAGGATTTTAACTTTCTACACATTTTATATATGTATTTAAAATATAAAGGAAGTATTTGAGGATTGCAGTAAGAAGCTGTAGTACCCATAACCTTGCTGGGGTCCAGCTACTTAAGCCTCTGAAATACTGCAGTGGTGCTGGAAAAAACAAAGCAAAATACATGCTGCTCCCTCTACAATATGTAGAGCTGTTGGGATTGTAAAACATTCTGCAGAATGTGAATGTAACATGTTTATGGGAGCAAAAACCATAAAAAGATTTATCCTTCTTTGCTGTAGTTAAGAATTGTAGGAAGATGGAAAACAGGATTCAGTACCTGAAAGTATGGAATTACACTGAGATTTCTTTCATCTCCACTGAAATTGTATCTGCTTAACGTGGCTTAAGTAATAGTGAATGTCCTTCACTGTGTTTGGTTTCTGTGTTTTCTTAGAAACATTGTTTTGTAAGACAGTTATGTCTTTGCTTGAATGCATGCCCATGAAAAACAATGGCAAGTCCAAATTTGAAGCAAGTACAAATAAAATATTGAGTGGGTGTGCTAGGAACAATTAAAATATCATATAAATTTTCCTGAATACTTATGAAAACCCATCCTGAAGGCTTACTCAAAGCTTGAAGCAACTCTATTAGAAAACAAACACGACCTCCCCACCTCCAACTGTCTAGATAAGGGTCTACTTCTCTGCCCTTCCAACTCTGTCTGCATCTGTTAAATGCTTCATTTTAGTGTCTGAAGTCTCAAAGTATATAAAGGTTAAAGAACCAAAGAATCTTGGTGAAGGAAAGTAGGAATAAGGCGAGAGAATTTTATTATGTCTGTGCATAATAAAGGTGTTCTCAAGGTATAGATTGTACGAGTGATACCTCGCTATGGGAATGTATCCAGAGAGCTCAAACCAAAAGGACTGACTGGCTGGTCTCTGAAGCAGGGAGAGCAGATCCACCTAATTTACTGAAAATAAAAGATCCGAAGTTGGAAGGAGGAGATGTTGGGTCCTGTTCTTAAATATAGAAGGATGAATTGAAGAGTTTTGTGGAAGCATGGAAGTATTTTGTGGTGCAGGGTAGTTATGGGACTTGCATAAGCATTTGAACTGTTGTTGGTTATAAAATCTGAACCTCAAACCTGTTTACGAATGCTGAAAGAAATTAGTTTTGTATTTAACAAATTAGCTCAGACTCAATGATATTTGATGGTAGAAATCCATCTGTGTTTAAATTCATATGCCAGCCACTAGATATACTTTGGGGGAATATATATATTGTAAGGCCAAGAAACTGCACATAGTTCTCATTAGTGTATGCACTGAATTTCTGCAGCTTGGGAAAGTCTCTTGTTTTTCTCTTCTATATAAGACTAGGGATATAGCCTTTTAACCTTTCTAGTTCCCTGAGATTTTTGGAGATACTAACACACAAAAAGGTCAGTAAGTGTCCCTGTGTCCTCAATGTAACTGCAGAAGTTGTTCTCCTCCCTACCCCAGAGACTTGCAGTATCAGATGCTTCCTAGCTAGTATGTCTCTCCAGGGTTCTTTTCAAAAAGAACTTGCCAGTGAAGATGGACAAACAAATACTGCTTGTGGAGGTATTCATCTTCATTCGGCTTTAGGAGAGAATGTTTGGCAGTGTACCTGCCGTGTGCCCATGGCCAAACTCCTCACAGCTGCAAGTTTTCACACCTGCAGAGAACCTTCTGCACAGTCCAGCTGCCTGATCCACAGGGCAGCTACCTTCTATTCCTGTGCAGAGACAGAGAGATCCGAGTGCAGCATCTTCTGGAGATGAGTGTGATTTCAAACTAGCACATCTGTGTCAGATAAGTTACTCCGTATCAATAACCTTTGGTTTTATGGAGCTAGCTGAAAGCAGTCACTTGAATGTGAAAGAAGCTAATTAAGAGATAGGAGACCAAAGTAGTCATCACTGTAATTTCTTTGGCTTCATTGAGCTTATTGCATGGATAAGTTTTATTAGAATTCTTTGCACATACTTTCTGTATTAGTAATAAGTTGGGAGTTATGAAGTCAAAGCTGCATTTCACCTGGGAATAGTGTTTGGGATTTTCGCAGAAGGCTTAAAAGAGTTAAACAGAAAACTTCTACTTTATTTCTCTAGCATTTGGGCACTGAATCTTCTGAACTTTAAAAAAATATCTTCCCTTGTCAAGTGAGCTGGTCGCTTAGCTTTTGAGAAGAGGGAGTTCCCAGAATGCTAGGTGATATGCTGAGGAAGATCTTGCATTAGTATTTCTCTGAATGTAAGGAATCTGAATTTTTAGTATGCTTGCTCACTTGGAAAAGGATGGGAGAAGCTGCTTTGTGCAGCTATTTCTATTCCTGTACTTTCCATTGAAGTGGCACTGGAGATTTCATACCTTATTTGAACAGAGAAGAAAGAGTTCTTCTTTTCAGGTTAACTCGTTTGCCTCTCTTTCAGTTTTCTATTGAACTGAATCTGTTTATAGTGTTCCAGAAGTATGTTTTGTGGATGCCTCACAAGTGAGAGTTAAATTCTGCATATGAGCTCCTGTTATGTGCTGTGAATGTGAACGGCACATGGGCTTCTCAGACTTCTGGTCTGTTTGAGAGGCATCCATCAAGGGCATTAATATGATGCATTCCTGTCATAGCCTTGACAAAAGACAAGATTCCTGTAATGAGAGATACCAGGAAAGATATCATAGTTTTGGCGTTGACGGGTTTGGCTCAGATCAGATCAGGAAAAAGTTTAATTAGGTTTTAGATCCACTTAGGTTTGGAAACCTATGGCAAATTGAAATCCTTGGAAAACTGGTGTCTAATTACCTCTTGGGGTTCTGGGATGGTGATTTACTCAAGGTCACAAATGGAGTAGAAACAGGAACTGAGAATTCCCAAATCCCAGTCTAATGCCTTTACCATTAATCCTTGACTAATCTGGTATCTTGTGATCGAGGTTTCACTTCAGCCAGCTGCTTTCAGCAAGTTGTTAGTGTCATCCTGCGCTAGGACAGCTGGCCAGAGTTCAATGCAGAAATGAGTGTCGTCTGCCCACTTCTCCCATTTATACCCCTAGCACCATGCGATACTCGCTAGGAGCTTGACATAAACACAGATTATAACATGGGAAAGAACAGTTTCTGAACCTCAACGCAAAAAAAAAGTTTCTGATCAGAGATTTCAGTGTCTGGAAGACAGAATCAAACCTGCCAGAATTGAGTGCTGTTTATTTAGATAACAGCAATTGTAGGATCCAGGGAGTTTAATCTCACACAAAACATCTGCATTTCAGTGTTATACTTGCTATGGAGAGATACAGGTGACTGAAGTAAGATATTGGTCCATAGATCATCACTGCTGACCTGTGTGATCAGGTGTGATTTCTTTTCTTTCCGCTTGGCTAGAGAAGGAGGGTTCAGGATGATTTGCAAAGAAATAATTTTAGAGTGATAATATGAATAATAAGATGTAAAAAAAAAAATAAAATAAAAAGTATCAAAAGCATGACTTTTAAATACCTAAAATCCACCCCTGATATTTGAAAAGAAAATGTTAAGCAATAAAGGGGATGAAATTCCACACCACATATTGCACAGAAAATATGCACCACAACCTTTTATTTGTTTAATGGATTTTCTCTGGACATCTCCTATTAAATGCTTGTAAAACTTCAGGCCAAGAAGTTTAGCTATGGAAGGGAAAGCGTTTATATTCATTAGATGAGCAGGCTTTTTGCTTATGATTTGGGTGGAATTTAAAATGATTAATGCAGCTTACAGTAGTTAGGTGATAGGAATTTTCTAAAACATTTTATCTGAATCTAATAAGCCCTTTTGGAGATACAAGAGCTTATGAGGCATATAAGGAAATTTAAAGCCAGTTTATTAAAAACACATTTCAACCTACTTTAATGGTGTTCTTCCATTGTATCTTAAGACTGCCAGGTGTTTTACCATCTACTACAGTCAGGCTGTAGAGACTAGAACTATACAAATCCCTTTATCTGAGAGGCCCATCCCATTGTTGTAGAGATTGGAGTTGCAGCTCACAAAGAGTGAAATAAATCTAGGAACATGTTGTAAGCAAGGTTCAGAAAATCTTTCAGAGAAACTGAAAATGTTTTAAATTGAATTTGTTTAGTCAAGAACTCTTCCTTACGAAATATTCTGCTAAATTTTAAACAAAACCTTTTCAGTTAAGCTGTAGTCTCAAAATTCAAAATGAAGCATTTCATTTGGCTTTATGATAAGAGCACTGAATGTAGCTGTTTACTCAAATTTTCTAGAAAAGGGAGATTCAGAGTTCGGATTTGCCTGAAATAGAGGATTTTTCCAAGCTTTCAGCAGACTTTGTAGTGGTAAGGAATAATCAGTGTGGATGACTAATATCCAGTAGAATCACAGAAATGGATTTATTAAAGTGGTACACATGCTTCTTTAAATCATTGGTAAATCAGCCTTTGCAAAGTCACTCTCACAGCATTCAAAGCCAAGCTCACTCTTGGATGGAAAATTAGTACAGTGCTGTTTTAATTATTTTAGGGTAAATTATCCAGCTGATGGATGGGAAATAGGCTGCAGGTACTGAGACACTCAGTCCTGCTCTGAATGAGTCAGTTTGGCGCTGCTGTGTGCAGCGATGGTACCAGCATGGATGCTGGCTCAGAGAGATCTGATTCAGCATTGCCACTGACCTCTCGCCATTTTATTCCTACCTTGTCATTGTGCAGCCTAATTTACAAAAGTAGAGTGACCATAGGCAACATAGGCAATAAGGTGGCAAGTTAAGCATTTATCAATCCAAAGCTTGTTCAATATCTTTCAATGTCATGTTCACTGTGCTTTCCTGACCTACCAGGTATCATTTGACTCAGTTTCTTGGATTTTAATGAGTTAGAGAAGATGAAATGCTAAAATTAGAAGACAAAAAACCCCCATGAATAAGTATTCCACAGAAGTTTATAGCTTATACAATGAATCAGTCTCTGGTTACTAGGTCTATGAATATAGCAGAGACTCTCTCCTAGGCTAACATTGCAGTGGAGTTGCTGCCCTTTGTGCCTGGTCTGTAAGATTTAGATGATGAGTGTGCTAGGGAGCTCTTCCCATAGCGAATAATTTTTTCAGGGATTTAACCAGCTCTTATTCATGACTGTGGCAGCTATGCTGGTAGATATCTGTAGCCTTGACATAGCCTGAAACTGCATTCACCTCTGTTCTTCCAGCCAGTGTCTTCTCACAAGGACTCACTTTAATGTGGCTATAAATTCTGAGATGAATGAAACAGAAAATAAACCTGTGATATAATGCAGCGATGCTTTGTTTCTCAAAGACTGCTTTAGATCAAAAACCAAAATAATTTGTTGTTAATATATGCTATATGGCCAAGACAGGAAAAACAAGACTGGTGTTTTGAGCTTTTAACTGCCAGTTGCATTTGGAGAGAACAGGAAGGAATTTGCAAAGTGGTGTGAGCTTGTTGAGCGCCCTTATTTTAGACCTCTGTCATGGTTAAGCAGAGCTGTGCCTGATTGTTCTGCTGTTTGAGATGGTGTTCAGTGATGCTCATCCTGCTGTGTTGGCTACCCAGGTTGTTACGGCTATGATGTGCAGCTGGCAATACAGTGTGTATGCAGAGTCAGCTGTGGAGGCAGATGTTGGGATGTGACAGTGAAGTCTCAAATTCTTCTGGCCTGTCATAACATGGATGGATGTTTATCGACAAAAAAAATTAAACTCTTTTTGGATGGAGTAGGGGTGACTGGCTCCAAATACTTATCCAGGGAAATTTTCCTCTAATTATTCAGTCAAAATACAGAAATAGAAATTTTCAGGTAATCCGTTTTTAGTTGCTTTTTGTTTGGCTTTGCAGCCTGCTTTAGGCATAGTATGTGTTTAATAGGTAATCCCATGTAGAGCAGAACTCTTCTACAGTTTAAAATCAAGTGCAGGGGAGTGTTTGTTTCTAAGGATTTATTGAAAAGCCATTTACTCTTTGGGTGAAGAGATTTCTACCTACTTTTTTACTGTGTGATTCTAAATGTCTTCTTGAAATACACACTGAGTTTCTTCATAGGTGCAGATGCTTTTAAAAACTGCCTTAAAATAAGTGCAGAATGAAGAAATTGTCTGCCACAAGATGAGTGAGACTTGGCTGGGCTTCTCTCTTCCTTTCATCTACATATGCACACCTCTGCGGTCATGATAAAAATAGCATTTCTATAATCTGCAAGGGTCTACTGCTACCCACAAAGAAGCCTTGCTATTTTGAGGCAGCTGTGAATCTTTATAGCCGTGTAGGGTACGTCATATGTAGTTCTGCTTCTGATGGGGATATCTGTGCAGGCAGGCTGAAGGGTAAAGGCTGAACCGAAAGGTATCTATGTTAATCTCCTATCTCCTCTCATGATGGATAGAAAGAATATCCCCAAAAGTACTCACATGGAGGAAGAGCAAAGATTTGTTCATCCTCAAGGACGTGAGGCAATGAATGATGTTCAACAAGCAAAGCCTGCCTTTAAGTAGGGCATATAGTCTGTAGCAATTATATAGCTCAATAACAAATTGCAGAAAATAATCTGAAAAAGGTTTCATTGATGATTCTTGATCCTTGCCTTATGAACTTTCAGGAAATAGATTACCTTGGCTTGAAGAGTGGTGAATCTGTAGAAGTAGAAACAATATGCAGCATACCAGATCCATCCTCACAACTCCAAATGCTCCTTTTCTTTGCATTCCAGCATCCCAGATGGCAGATCTCCTTAGCACAGTTTAAACCTTTCAGCATGCTTACTGAGCTGGTTTATATTTTTTTGTCTTCTCTTCACCATCTCCTTCTCACTTAAGACTCTTTCGTTTAATATCTACAGTGATGGAGAATGAGCTGAAAGGATGAATGATAGTATACATGTACAGGGTGAGAGACTCAACTTCACTTTGCAACCTTGTTGGCATACAATAGAATCATAGAATAGTTAAGGTTGGAAAGGACCTTAAGATCATCTAGTTCCAACTCCCCTGCCATGGGCAGGGACACCTCACACTAAACCATGTCACCCAAGGCATCATCCAACCTGGCCTTGAACACCGTCAAGGATGGAGCATTCACAACTCCCTGGGCAACCCATTCCAGTGCCTCACCACCCTCTCAGTAAAATTTCTTCCTTATATCCAATCTAAACTTCCCCTGTTTCAGTTTGAACCCGTTACCCCTTGTCCTGTCACTACAGTCTCTAATGAAGAGTCCCTCCCCAGCATCCTTGTAGGCCCCCTTCAGATACTGAAAGGCTGCTATGAGGTCTCCACACAGCCTTTTATTCTCCAGGCTGAACAGCCCCAGCTTTCTCAGCCTATCTTCATACGGGAGGTGCTCCAGTCCCCTGATCATCCTCGTGGCCTCCTCTGGACTTGTTCCAACAGTTCCATGTCCTTTTTATGTTGAGGACACCAGAACTGCACACAATACTCCAAGTGCGGTCTCACGAGAGCAGAGTAGAGGGGCAGGATCACCTCCTTCGACCTGCTGGTCACGCTCCTCTTGATGCAGCCCAGGATACGGTTGCTTTCTGGGCTGCGAGCGCACACTGCAGCTGGCTCCTGTTCATTTTCTCATCGACCAACACCCCCAAGTCCTTCTCTGCAGGGCTGCTCTGAATCTCTTCTCTGTCCAACCTGTAGCTGTGCCTGGGATTGCTCCAACCCAGATGTAGGACCTTGCACTTGGCATGGTTAAACTTCATAAGGTTGGCATCAGCCCACCTCAGAAGTGTGTTGAGGTTCCTCTGGATGGCATCCCTTCTCATCAAAGGTCATTAGAGCTCTCTAGGTTTTTCAATTATTGTTTTAATTTCTTTACTCTTTTTATTATTTTATAGCAGCAAGGGATATAACTTTGATTATCTTTATTATAGTGTATTTAATAATAAACCTAATAACTTCAATTCTCTTCTGTAGAACAGTTAAAATAGCTAAAGAGAATAGTCGTGGTCATCTTGATTTAAATAGAAGAAGCAGGGAGTCAGTTCATGTCATCTATGAACCACCAATCTGTGACCATTTTTCTTAGATAAAATGGTCATATTTTTTTAGTCTTACAGAAATCATTAGTGATTTCATCATTTAATCAAAAGAAGGCATTTATTCTAGTTGTTTCATGCAAACACCACTACCTGTAGTTCATCTTCAGTTATACTTGACACTTAGGTCTGCAGCATCTTGCATTGTTTCTTTGAAAGTCAGCTCTGACTTGAAAGTCAGCAGTTGCCTTTTTCACTTAAATACCTCAAGGTTCATTTCTCACGAGTTAGAGTTATTTAGTCCTAGTGTTCTGGCCATGTTCCAACCCAACTAATTATATTCTTCCAAAAATTTTCCTCAAAGTTCCAATTATGTCCTTCACTTCCTCTTCTGAAGTATTGTTATGTCATGTTCTTTCCATGAAATGCCTGATAGTGTCTTGCATCTGAAGTGGCTGTATTTGACTTATGAACGAAGGGTTGCTGTAGATAAAGGGTTATATCCACCACTAGCATGTGTCAGTGTGATGTGCTGATTATAGAGAGGATATTTTCAATATAGCAGTAGTGAAACAGAGTCTAAATGCTTAGAGTATAACATGAGTTGTGAGTTTTCCCTCTTTTCACCAGATTATTATTTACGTTAATCTACCCTCTGAAACCTGCAGTTTTATACCTTACTCATTGAGGCTAGGATCTTCACTAATAGTAGAGAAAAGCAAGGAAAATCCTTCTATAGTAAGGTAACTGATACCAGCATATTTATTGCTTACACAGTTAAAAAGAGGTTTTTTTGGTACACCATTAAAATTCATACTGGCAAATTTGCTATGCTGATGTTGCTGATTCCTGTTCCTCTTGGCTGCTGTTGAAATAGAGGGGCTACAAACTCTAAAAGCCAATTGGTTAAATCTGATTCTTAAAGTTCAGAATTTTGATATATCAAGAGTTTAAAATTAATTCAAAACAGGGCTTTGTAAGAACCCTTAGGTAGATTTTAAGAAATATTACAAATATTTTTCCCTGGGCCCTTGGTTTATGCCCATAGCTACTTCCAAAAGATTACAAAATGCATGGTGGAGATCAAAATACCTGGCTTTTGGAAACTCTATGTACTTTTAGGAAATTATTTCACTGAATCAATATTCTGTTGAAAATTACTGGAAAGTGAGTCATCATCTGGGAATATCATATGTAAGAACAATGAATTATAAAACCAGAATATAGTATAGACTTTTGTCTACAAACCACAACTCCAGAGCTGCATATCACTTCAAGATGTTGATGTAGTAACTAAGTATCATTTCTTGTCATATCTGACTTAAATTAGTGCAATCCTTAGCAATACTTTGTGACATGAGTATGCATTTAGTTGAAAGAATGAATAAAGAAGGCTTGTTGAAGAGAGATACTCGTTTCGGTTTTTCACCTGTTGATAGCTGGCTTTGAGGTATCTCTCCTGTTTGTTTGGAATTGCAAATTCTTACTAAATTGTTAAATTGCAGCAGAGCATCTTGTCTACATTTTATAAATTCACAGCCACTCTACTCAAACACAGTTCTCACCCACACAGAGTTTCATTTGCACAAAAGTCATAGCAGCAGAATATCAGCAGTTCCCACGGAAGTGACAGCCCAAGCCTTTAGTTCATAATATTGAAAAATTTTCCTAACTTGCAACGTTTCCTGAGGGAATGTCAGAGCTGGCATACATTTCTGCGCCTTTCTTCTAATTTTTAACCTCTTAGTACAAACGAAAGCTTGTAAGGCTTTTTAACAGGTGGTTTTTTGCCTGGGAGTATGTGACAGAGGTAGAAAGCCAGAGAACTGTGATAAAAATTAAACTCGGCAAATCTAACTAGTCCTAGTGAGAATGCAGCAGGGAATACCAAATCCTCAGTGAAAAGAGCTAAAGGTTGCTTAATTAAACAGGATTGCAGAATTAGATTTAACTTTAAACTTGAAATTTAAATGAATTTGTTGGTGAGGAAACTGTGACTACTTCTTGAATGTCATCCTAGAGGATTTTATTTTATTTTTTTCCAGGGCTGGCATGATATGTCATTGTATTTTGCTTTAAATCTAAGTACTTGTCGCTTATTTTGTGCAGAAGGCTTCAAAATCTCAGGGAATAGGCTTTCACACCCCCCCATATTTGGAATTGTCTGAAAAAAAAGTATTGGTGATTAAAAAGACTGTAACCTGGGTTGAAAACACATAACAGAAAAGGCATTAACATCTTTGTGGGTTATAAGTCTTCAGTTGCTGCACTGAGTTGAGTTTCAAATATTTAATATATATCAGGTTTTCAAAATCTGAAGTAACAGCAAATTTCACAGAAGATCTTGGAGATTGTTGAAATCAATGACCAAGGTTTTAGAAAAGCTAGTCTTGTCCAACACAAGTACTATTGGGGAGCAGGTAGAGATGAACTCTACCCTTGAAGAAAGGTTTGGTGCAAGTATCTGAAAATAAATATGGTGTCCCTTGTCCAAGGGGTTGCATTTATGATTTATTGTCTCCTTTGCAACTCAGGAACCGTAGATTCCCTTAGAAATCATAATTCTACCAGTTTTAAGACTATCTGGTAGAAAAGACTCTCTGAAATAGATCAAATTGCATTAATAAAGTTTTCATGAATAGCTCAATGACTTTAATCCTCAGAAGGTGTACTGTGGTTACAAGGTAAGCAGGATTATGTCAGCTTTTAATATCTTGTCACCTGAACACCCCTGACAATTGTCATCTGTCCGCACTCTAATGAACATGAATCTCTTCTTCGTTTGTTTCAAAGACTGTGACAGAAAGTTTTAGGGCATATTGGACTTCATGGGTTGAGGTCCTTGGCATAGATCTTGCGGCAAAGGGCCCTGAGGCACTTTATCTGAAAATACAGAAGTGATGCTGACTGGGGATGTGGCAAGGCCAAGGTGCCTTAGGGAAATGATGGTTCAGTGCTTCAGCAAGACAGCTTCCCTTGGATGATGCCAATTAAGCTGTAGCTGTCATTTGAAGTTGCTGTCTTTTGGATTGCACCTCCTGTGCAGAAGCAGGAATCAATCAGTTCCTTGTTCTGTTACAAATAAAAACGAAGGTTTGTGGGTTTGTAAATATAAAACCAGTGAATAAAAAAAATAATCCCCAAACCCAAGCCAACCACGTACACCAAATGTTGCTATTCCAATTATTTCTTGGGCTCTTTCAGGAAGTATTTAAGTCAGTTATCTCCAAAGTTTCTTGTGCTAGATGAATTAAACTAAAGCCACCACTTAAACCTTTGTAAGACAGTGAATTATTTTTAAATTAAGGCAGTATCGTATCAATAACCAAGCATGTAAAAAGCTATAGTATAATCAGGTTTATTGTTTCATAATAGGTTTATACAAATTATGAACACCAGAGTTTTATTAATAGGATTTTTAATTATCCACTATAGTGAAGAGTGGTGTAAAATATCTAACAGCTCTGCTAATTAATACGGGGATTCAATGGTGGTTAATTAAGGGCAAATGGGACAGGGCTAACACAATCCACTTTTGACTATGATGAATAAAAAGTCAAACCAGTAGTGTATTTCCAAATTAACATGATTGATAAAAAGTCAGCTCAGAGCACAAGTCATTCATCCTAAGGGAGCTGCAATTGGAATGTTTAGAGGATACAAAAGAAGAACATGTCTACTGGCCTTGAAATAAAAGTAAAAGCTTCAAAGGGCTAAAATACAGATTTGTAAACTTGCTTTTAAGTATGTAACTTTGTGCAGGTTGCGTGTTTTCAGATCGCTTTCATTTCCTACAGCTTTAAATAAAGGTGACATATGTCTGAATAGTGATCTGTAATATATTCCAGGAAATTTATCCATTATTTAACTTTTTTATGTATCAGGTATTCTGAGCAGAACTTTATGTACTTAAAAAAAGAAGTGTGGGGGGATGGGGACATGGAGGGGAGAGAAGCAGCTTGCCAGCAACTGGTGTATCAGCCTGTCTCTCTGTGATCTTAGCAGTCTATCCTCTTCTGATCGCTGTCTGTTCATTAGTTGCTTTCCTGCATGTGGCTAAGCATTTGAAAACTGTGTTTAAAGTCTTCAGAAAGTTAAATCTGGGTATGTATATCCCAGAAAAAGCCTTCAAGGTAGAATGCAAAGTGTTAGGTGCTGTGCTTATGTGAGCTAATATATGAGGATGCTGAGGCAATTCAGCGAAGGGTATAAAATAGCACCCATGCTGTTCAAGGAGACCCTAGCTGGAGATACACAGGCATTTGTACAGGATCAGTAGAAATTCTGGGCATAGCTGTGGGGCTTAAATCTTTTTCTCCCCACCTGTCTTTTTTGCTACCTTGCCCAGGACAGCAGGGAACTGGTTCCACCTGCTCAGTGTTCACAGCTTGTAGCTGTCTCTAGGTTCATGCCTCCTATCTCCTCTGAGCTGACTTTAAAAAGCTGTTTTCTTTTTATGTGTTTTAACTTGGAATCCCAGACCTGTTTGGGTTGGAAAGGAACTTAAAGATCATCCAGTTCCAAACCCCTGCTGTGGGTAGGGACATCTTACCCTAGACGAGGTTGCTCAAAGCCTCATCCAGCCTGGCCTTGAACACTGCCAGGGATGGGGCAGATGCAGATTCCTTGAGCAGCCTGGATATGTTGGATATATTTGTGTAGGATGTGTCAAGAGGTTTTACATAATATGTAAAGTCTCAAGTTTGGTTTCTCCTTTCCTTAAGGAGGTTAAAACCTTAATTTCCCATGATGAATATCTTAATGAATGTAAAGGCTGCTTTCTTTTGTGATTGCTTCTAGTTGTCCTGTTACAGGTATGGCATGTAATAGGAGTAGTGAGTACCTAGGGCAAGAACTTAGATGTCCGAAAGTGGTTTTATGAGCAAATATTTAAGACAAGTTTTTTTGGGGAAAAAAAAAGTACAAGTGAAATCAAGGCTAAAATTGAAACATGCAGAAAAACATTTTAGCTTTATGAGAAAGAGAGGTGTATGAATGCTGTTTGATGTAGAGTCAGCGTAATTTGCATAGTTGAATATGAATTTAAGACTTGGGGGTTGGAAGAAATCTCCTGAAACATATTGCCTGGTCCTCTTCTATCTCAGGCAATTATTTCACATAACCTTTCACAGTCGACCATGTTCCAAATTCAAGCTCGATGTGTTTTCCTACCTTGGGATGCTGTTTCTCTGGTTTCATTCTCTGATGGTTAGAAGTCTCCTAATCTCCAGGCTAAATTTATTCATGACCAGTTTATTTTGATTTTGTTCATGGCTATTTATTTCTGTTCTAGCACTGACTTTAGCTTGATTTTTCTCCCTTGAACAAGTATTTTTATCTGCAGGCTTTTTCTGACTTTTCTAAACAAAGCAATTCATACAGGTTTCTTTTATTGAGTAATATGTCCCTTCCTCATTATCATAATATACTTTTCTGCATCTCTTCCAATTCACTTTTGTACACAGGAATGTGGAAAGGGCCTTGTCAGTGCTTTGTGCAGTTCTGTGAGTATTTTCTTAATCTCCACTGGAAATGTACTGATTAATGTATCCTACCTGCTATCATATGTGCCATTTTTGGAAGCTTATCTGTATCACCCTGCATGTCTTTTTCTTCCCCTTGCCCCTTTTCAGATTGCTGTAATGCTGGTTTATGGTATAATTTCTTACTAGTCTTTAGCTGTGTAGCCTTCACTGAATTGAATTTCACCCTACCTCTATCACTTTATTTCTTGAGGTTGTCTCATTCTTTATATGTAATACCGCAATCTTCTTATGTGTTGACATTGTCTCCTTTTTGTTCCATTGTATTCTTACCTTTTTAAGTGAACATCATTAGGAAAAGCTTGATTGTTCTCATTACTTTCATTTTGATAATGGTATGGCAGATTTTTTTCTTTTATCATTTGGTAAAATATAACTGTGGGGAATGGGCTTCCCCATACTTTGTATTTCAATAATAAGAATACATTTCTGAAGTCAATATTTGCTATAGTATTGTGGAAAGATAATGTTCATGTTACTGGTCAGGTAATACGTCATGAGCAGGTTGGCTTTTTAAACATTTAGCTTTTATTATTGCCAAAATGTAACAGTACATATATGAAAACTATATTAGCAATAACATTTTCTTTAATTAATTTTTCAATGAATGAATTCCTATTAGAAATTCATTCTTACTACATTGTATTATGTTGTGATGCACTTTGCTGAAATTAACTTGAAGAGCTGCTCTCTGCAATTTTAATATTCTGCTGGGTTTTCCATTCTAGAAAACTCATTATTATACATGTACAAAGCTGAAAAGAAACAAGAGAGAGGCATATTGTGTGAATAACAGTCAGGGAAAAGAGACAGCTGGCATGATAATTTTCTAATAAAGCTTAGAAAAGGCTGCTGTGTCTTGAAAAAATGAAAGAGTTTTGAGTATTCCTTTTATTTGGATTTGCTTTGTGCTAAAAAGTTCTGCATTCTATTCACACCTTTTATGAATATTAAGTGAAAAACAAATATATCTTGTCATGTCCTTCTACTCGGTAGGTGCAGAGGAATCAGTGGTGTGTATGCAGAGGGGGGATGGTATTTCTTGTTGTTCATATCCACTCTTATTCTACTCCAACCAGACTGTACAGTTTGGATCTTGATAAATAGAGATCTTGTGAATCATGGACAACTTAACACATGGAGCCTTTAACTATCTCTGCACCAAACTGCAGCCTCTAATAACTGTATATTTCTCAATTCCTCTCACATTTAAGATCATTGCCTTTGGAGGCAGTGCCTAGAAGTCCACTATCAGGAGGCTGTGGCAGTGGTCTTTGTTTTAGGAAGATACTGGACGGCAGTCATAGGAATTAAACATTTTGCCTGTGACCTTCAAAGTCACACAAATGTTGTTGTAAGCAAAACTAATGTTTTTCCAGAAATGTCTGGTGTTTAAGACTAGGTGTTACCTTCTTACAGGCTTTAAACTATTATTTAAAAACATATAGAAGTATTTCCAATTAATTACAAACTTTGCACAGCTTAGAGGCAAATTTAAGTGAAATTTTAAATTAATATGAGATAGACAAGTTAATCCATTAAAGTAAAATTTGAAATACCAATTCTGTGCTCACTGCTACCTTTTAGCAGTGGATTGCCAAGACATTAGGTAGAATTCACTAAACTGCGTTTCTGGCAGGTCTTGCATTTTTTAAGGCTTTTGGAATTGTAATGAGTGCAGTTTCGAACACATTTTTGTAACAGTGCTTTTTAAAATTAATTAATTTTTGTTATTCATTGGCTTGATATATTATTCTAATGTGTTGCCCTGATATTAGATTGTCCTAACTCATCTCTGTTTTCATCCAGTCATCCTTTTTATACTATACAATATTATTGACATTAATGAAGTTACTGCTAATTTATGCCACAGTGAGGAAGGAATCAGGCTCGTTATATCTGGTATCACAGTTCATGAGAAATCAGTTAATTGCATTCCATTAGTAACTGATGTAGAGGAATATGATATAGTAATGTTTTGTAAACTGCACATTTAATAGCCCTTAGTCTCAGTAACTGTAGGGCTGTAGGTGACAGAGAAACAAAGGTCTCCACCTATAGATGGGACTTTTGCTGTTAGATGAAAAATGAAGAGAGGGTTTTTGAATATCACAGTACGTAGTCAGGGAGCATGTGACATTACTACCAAACTCCAGATATTTGTCTGACATTTAGTTTAATGATTAAATTATTAATTGTTCCCTCTTCTCTTACACTAAAACATTGGCAGGTTGGGTTTGGCTTATTTTATTCATTTTTGTCAGTAATTGAAATTCTTTAACTCATTATCCTGCTCAACATGTGCATGTCAGTGAGTTGCTGTTGCTGGGTTCAGGTTCCCAGAACCCTGTGTAAACCCAGGGTTGCTTCAGCAGATTCAGTTCTACAGGTGGAAGGGCATAGCAAAGAAGGCCAACTACAACTACACACCTGCTCCATTGGAGGCGAAGATTGAATGACCCAGCAGGAAAAAAAAATCTAATGATAAAATCAAGACAGTTCAGGTTAAGAAATAGTTTAATTTAAATCAAATTTAAATTAAGATTAAATTTAAATCAAACAGTATGGGCTCTGTTCTGCTGGGAGTGGGTTGAAGCTCCCTGCTTAGAGCTGGAGTCAGAAAACACAGGTACAGGAGGTATACAAAATCAGTACTACTTTCTGCTTCTTGGCCTGTAGGACTAATGCATACAGCTTCCCATGGAGACAAAGAACTCTTCTTTACCTTTAGAAATGCCATTCATATATCTTTTAAATCTATTCCTTCGTTTCATTCTGTCTACTCTAACAAAATGTTTAACTGGTCTGTGATGATACCAGGTTTTATGGCACTGTGGAAGACACGAGTTTCATTTGCAAGAGCATACAGAGTTTGAACACAAGTCTGCTAAAGGGGTGGCTTTGGTCTTTAGAAAGCCATGTCTGGGGGACTGGCTTTTGTATTTGATAGAATTTTCTTTTTGCATACTCATTGTTTCAGTAAATTTCATCTGAGAACATACTTTGTGGCTGTTTTTTGAACAGGTATCCTTCCAAGCCTCCTATTCATTTGATGCTCAGATGACTTTGTCTGCCCTAGAGCCATTCCCACATCCATTTGTTTCTTAGTCTTTCCTTCTTAGCAGTTTCACCATTGCTGCACGAAACATCCTCAAGCATTTAGTGTACACTGAAAACTAAGTAACTTCTTAATAGATGACAGTGCATACACTTTATCTGTGCAATGGAAAGTATTTTGCAAAATCAGGAGCTTTTACATTTTAGGCATTTCCTAGTGGTGGCTATATAGAGGTCTTTTGAATCTCAGAACACAATGAAAATAATCAGCAGCCTATGAAAGGATCCAGTCTACTCAATCAAAATGAAACAAATTAACCCATTAGCCCTAATTCCATTTCCTGAAGAGTATGTGTGAGTAACATACCATGCAACTGACATTACGTCTGTGTCATCTCCTATTGATAAGTCTAATGAACCCCCTTACACAGGAAGGCTGAAAACACAGTGGGTGTCAAATTGTCTGCTGTGATACCTAGTTCTGGAATCATTTTCATTATTATAACTGTTTTCATGAGCTTACAGTGGTCATGGCTGTGACATGTTTGACATGAAGAGGACTCCTGGCTTCCCTCCTAGGGAGCTCTCATCTGGAAAATGTCTTTAGGTAAAACAAGTATGAGCTTTTCACCAGTATCCCCCATCAAGGACTGTGTGTGAGGCTGGACTGAGAAAGGAAAGTCATGGCTGAATATTGAATTGTGCTTGAAACTTCACAGAACAAGCTAGCAGCTGAAGCAATAGTGTACTCAATGTATTTCCTCCCCACTTCATGGCTTCACCATGTATTGCTACCCTAAACTCATGGCATGAAGTGTGTGTTTTAAACAGCATTCCTTTTTTTTCTTTTTGCCCAGCTAATTTTAGTCTTTGCTTTTGAATGACAGTTTATTTGTAAATTAAGAATAAGTGTGAGTAAGAAGGAATGGATAGCCCAGGTGATAGGTAACAGATACATAATCTTTCATTTGTAGCTTGCCAGTTCACATTTGGCTCGAGTTTGTATTGACAGAAATTCATTATCATCTGATGGTTGTTTGGGAGTCTGTGTGAAAGGAACTGATGGTATTCACATTCAGAAAAACAACAACAAAAAACAAAACCTGTCACAATCACTTTCTTCTTGGCAGCCTCTGTGAGCATGAGGATGAACTTCTCTCTGACATCTTAAAGCAGGCTTTCCAGATTAGGCTTCAGGCGAATTGGCAGGACAATGTGGAAATTTGCGGATACTGCCCAAGTTTTAGCTATCCTTTGTCTAATCAAAGGACCTTAAGCCTATAAATGATGAGAAACAGAAGTGGCTTCTGTGTGGCCTCTGTCTTTTGCTCGTTCAGGTGCCCAATATGCAATTGCTGCCCCTGAATTACCAGAGAACACTGAGCATCCGCAGCAGCTGAAAACATATTTTGGATGAGCCACTCTAGCTTTAAAAATATTTATCTGAGAGATTTGCCCTTGGGCAAATGTAAGTCTGCCAGACAGAAATATAATGGAGTTATTTTTGTCCCTTAACCTTGTCTACAATGTGGTAAAAATAACTGCCAAATGCCAACAAACTGCCAGAATCTTGTAGCAAAGGTAGAGACCAAATCTCTCAGCAAAGCATTTTTCTACTGTGGTGATATTTAACTTAATTGGGAAAGTGCAATATGTCAATACGAACTTTTTCCCACCCCCCTATTCTGTCTCTTTCTGAGACAGTCATACCATTTCATTTTAGCAATACAGAAACCTTCAACCACTAAAGGATGTGCCAGCCAAAAACCATCACTGCCAACAATTATATGCTAGATGTGTGTGGGCAATAACATATGCACTTAAAAGGACTGAAAAAGAAGGTAGACATGGTTCTCAGCATTTTATCTTGTCTTGCATTTCAGTGTCTCCCTAAAATTAGAATTAATTTCAAACAGCAAAAAAAACCTAGGGAACAGAACATGTAGGAGCACTGTGATGAGGCAGGAGATTTTGAAACCACAATTTTTTTACTTTTAAAAGGGAATGCAGAAGCAGACCTGTCTTTATTACTCCTTTAAATAATTAATGTTTTCAGTATATTTCAGACATTGATTATCTGACCAGTTGTTAATGGACAAAGCTAGAGTGCCTTATGGTATTTTTATTTGTACTTGAAGCCTTCAATAACTTGAGCATATGTTGATACACACGTAGGTACAAAAGTAGGATTTTACTGGTGACTGGAGTGTGACATGACTCATCTCCAACATATGAAAAATAGACAAGAT
This sequence comes from Psittacula echo, assembly GCF_963264785.1. NCBI lineage: Eukaryota > Metazoa > Chordata > Aves > Psittaciformes > Psittacidae > Psittacula > Psittacula echo. Next base: position 8,583,206 of record NC_137740.1, read on the forward strand.
GTATTATAAAGGTAGATTAAATGCAAAAAAAAAAAAAAAAAATAAAAAGGAGAAACAATGTGCAGGATACTTTTATGCTTATATAGGAATGAAAATGAGAAGTTTCAGAAGGTTGTTGTCTTTGATCTACGGAGGTATGTTCTATTGTGTTTCTAAGAATATATTTCACCTGTGGTCCAACATTAACTGGATTCACTATTGTCTGTTGGAAGTGGCTAGTTTATATTTTGGCCATTCAAGATCTAATTAAAATACATTTCTACTCTTAAATAGTTCCTACCTCAGCTTCTTTAAGTTATTAGACAGAATTGTACTTTATATTAGTTCTTATGCCAGGATAGGGGGAATGAAATATCATAGTCCCAACTTTGCATTTTATACAAATAAACTAAATATTCTTATGTACACCTATATGAGTCTTAGTTTTGCTTTTGTGGGTCAGATGGCTGTCTCATTCTTTGGAACTATTACATATCATACCCATTGAAGGAGGTAAATTATTGGCTTGGAATTACTTGTGCAAAGAATGTGTATTTGCCCGTATATGCCTTGTCTTTCTGGTCTGAGTACTGAAAAAGTCATTCTCCAGGCTGAACTGGGGAATAAAAACTATTAAAACCAAAGGATGCTCTGTGGAGTACTGTATACATTTTCCACCATCTATCTTCATAAAAGATGACTACCCTTGGCAGAGGTACAGAGAAGGTCAGGGAAGAAAAGAATAATCATACCAAAAGAGCTTTATTTGTTTATTCCAGTAAAGTCAAGTCTGAGAGATGGTAAGTTTCACCCTATAAATGTATTGTAGGATTGATTTCCAAGAGGGAAAGTTGGTATTAAACTAAACCCAAATGCTTAACAATGTCAGTGAATGAATTTAGAATGGATATTAGAATATGTTTGACTACTGGAGGACAGAGGTTTTGAAACAGCTTTCCAAAACTGGGGGTAATAGTTGACTTCAGCTTTTGAGACAATCATGAAATGGCCTAGATAATGTGGTACCTTTAATTGTTGGAAAATTTATTTGAGTTGGGAAGATGTTTCTAATCAGAAGGTCTGTAGGCCCAGGATGGGAGAATAGCAACTGAATTCTGACTCCAACTGCTCTCTGATCTGCTTAACCCACAGATGGTTATTTTTTCTTGTATAGGTCTTTCACACCAGAAAAGGTAGTAACTTAGGAAAAAAGTTTAAAATCTTGCTGCAAGACAGGTTCCTGACAATTTCAGCTGTTTTGTGGGCAGAAACAGCAGTTGCTATCTTGTTCTGGCTGTGGCTATGCTCAGGTTCCCCAGCTGCAGAGCTTGAAGTCCTTGGGAGCATTGTAGGTCCTGAGACCTGAGTTTCTGCAGTGTTAGAGCAGGTGTTGGCCCTTAAGTTGTTGTTGACTGCTTGTAGATGTGGCCATTCTCTCTGTGCCTCTCCTCCTCCCCGTGCTACTACAATCAAACTAATAGGGTGTTATTTTTTTAGAACATGTTTGCTTGGGTTTAGCTCTGGCTTTAATGCCAGAGTCATTTTTAGCTACACACATAGCAAAGAATACAAATTAATAATCAGCATTCAAATGCTATGTAATTATCTATAATGTTTAAAGGTTTAGCATGTGCTGAAGGTGTTTTTACATTTTTAAATGTGAGCTTTTGTGGGGTTTTTTCTGCTTCTGAGTTTTCTGGATACTGCTAGTAATTACGAAACTGAGGTTTTTACATCTCACATTTGCGTTTATTCTACAGTTGTGCATATGTTTGCAAAAGTAAAGGCTACCTTTGGAATTCATAAAAGTATGGCAGAGGCCAATAAATTTCATATATGGCTTACTATTGCAGCTTTAAATTTAAACCAAATTATATTCAGATTGTGTCTCTGTATCACCATTTGAAAGAAACATTTTGCCAAAGACTTTACAAATTGTACAATTTATTCTGTTACTGATAAAACAAAAAAACCTGTAAAACCACAGCTACAAATACACTCCTTGAGCATTTGACTTAAAGCTAGTGGATTAAGAGGTTTGTCAGTATCATTCAGGAGTAACACTGAACATCAGTCACATAACTGGGAGTTATTGATAAATAGCTAAACCTGTAAATAAAATGTGCCTGCAGTTCTACTTTGCTGGCTTTGATTGGAGGCACAGCGTTTCCCCAAAAGATTGCATTCTTGATTTTTGTGCTGGTGGATCAGATGATTCGGTCACTTACAAGCTCTCTAGTACTCCTGTGTGGCAAGCAAATGAATGTTTGAAAGTAGCTGTAGTAAAATGGCAAAGCTGTAGCAATTTCATCATGGTATTGATCAGAAAACTGATGTTTACATGCGTCTCGTTTTATGCAAAAGTTTTTTTTAATGATGGAGTCTAATTGGTATGTGTTATAGTTACCTTTGTATTACCTAGATCCTTGTTATCAAGATTTCCTATGATGATTAATTGGAAAACATAGCTCTTGTTTGCTCCTAACTTTACCTGGAGTTGTAAGACAGTCATTATTTTTATACTTATGAAGGTTCTTAGATGAATATTTTAAGACTACTGAGTAGGTGCAAGAACATCCACCTATTCAAATGTGATTTAAAATAGGGCATACTGAATTTTGGCTGTTGATAATGACAGTTTTCCCACTATGTGATTGTATTTATGCAGGAACTAGTTTAAAAAAATATTTGAGCAAGACTTAAAATCTTCAATGAATTTTTGTTCTTGAGGGCAGATTAAGTTTTTGGGCCCTCACTTACTGGTCAGTGCAGCCCTTCTACTAGTACTGATACTATGGAAGTGTCTCAGCTTTCTCATCACTGAAACATGGTGCTTTATCCAGCTGAGTATTGTAAGGTTTGCTCATGTACCAGCCCTGATAGGGGAGAAGGGGAGCTATGTTTGTTAGTTTGCAGGTGAGGCATGGACTATATAATTCTGTTGCCTCTGTGGGGCCTTGTTGAAGTGATACATCTCTAGCTGCAAATGGAGAACCCTGGACCTCCCTCTGGCTCTGACTCTGTCATTGCTGTCAAAGGTAAGTAGTTGTTTTGGCACTAGTGCAGATGACTGAAGTATCAGCTTAGCCATCTGTGACTCACGTGTTTGATTATATATTCTAGTTTGGTAAAATCCTGTCATTCTTGTATTTGACTACAGTTAGCTAAAAGTATTGAATTAATTTTGTCTTGTTTTATACTAACCACAAGGTCATGATCAGCAAGATGTTGCTAAGTTGACTCTTCCCAACCATGGCCAAACGTTTTACAGTTTTCTGTAGTTAAACATATCTGAGTAGAGAGAAAGAGAAGATCATTCCCACACTCATTCCATGGGGGCCCTTTAGTCCTTTGTCCTGCTGATTTCTATTTTGAAAATAAATTGGAAAAGTCTTTCATAGGAAAGACTTTAGAATATAAAGCCTTTGGGACTTCTAGTTTGAGAGAAGTGTAGCTTTATTTGCCTTTAAATAATAAATTTTATTTTTTTTCTCTTTAAGTATTTATAACAAGTGAGACTGGGGTTTACAATATGTAGTACAGAATTGCATTTTCCAGAATGTTCTATTACTTTTTAATCACTTCATGCTTTAAAAAAGTGGTAATATAGAATGCTTAATCATTTCGATTAATGAAACAATATTTGTAGAACAGGCAACTCCTTTCTATGAACATTGGTTTATAAGTTATGTATCCAAGTGCTGTGCTGCATCTCATGGCTAAAGCTTTATCCTGCAAATTGAAGAGAAAATAAAACCTGTGTTAACTAAATACTTAAATGCATTATTTTTCCTCTGAATTTTTACAATGGAGCTCTCCTCCTTGTCTGTTTAATGTTTTTAAAGTCTTCACTATCATTTTTTTACTGTATTTTTTTATCTTAATGTGGCAGTCTCAAGGCATTTCATTAAATTTAATTATTTTTTTGTATTACCTGAAAAAGTGACTTTTGAAAAATGGTATTTTAGGAATACTGTAACCAAGAACTCATTTCACAAGATGATTACTACTCTGAAGTGCTGCTGAGATAGAGCTTTCGGTTCCTCTACCTTTGGTGTAAATGTAAGAGATGAAAAGAACTAATTCAAAATGTCAGAAATCAAAATAAGTTTCTAGAAGTATTAAGTTACTAACACTGTTTCAAAATTCAATCATGTATTTGCAGTCTCACAGAATATGGTAATGATTTACTTTTTAAAGGAGGAGCAACACTGAAAGGCCCAAAACATTTAGTTGAATAAAGATTTTTTTTTTTTCAGTGTCAGTACATGAAGATGTTTTGCTGATAAACAGATGTGTAAATCTGTCTTGTTTGTCCACTGGGAAATTGTTGACATAAATAATTATGAAGATACTGGAAATAAAATAGATGAATTCTGGTTCCAAGGATTTCCTCGCACAATTTCCATACAGTCTCTGGAAAGAAAAGAATAAATTCTGGAGAGAGGGTCTGCATAAGATGAGTACCATTCTGGATGCAGAGCACTTTGTAAACTTATTTTGTTCTAGTCTCTTGTTCTGGCTTGGATTCTATTTTCCTGATCTGTGTATTTTTTCCTCAAGTAGTGAAGGTTGGAATCACAGTTTCTCTATAAAGTCAGCGTCTGTGCAGCAAGCATGAGGTGTGGAAAATCAAGAAGTAATGCAAAGGTGATTGTTGTTAAGATATTCTTGGTTAGGATTTTATTTAAAGCTTAGTCACTACACACATATCCATCCTCCTGACTGAGCCCAAAAAATGTTTCTGTGTTGGCAGGTTAAGCCAAGCTCTGATCTACTATTGTACTGGTGCTGAGTGTGCGTAGGGTAAAGATTTAAAACCTTATTGGCATGATTAAGAATAGGAGGAAATGATTTAGGCCACCAAATGCCCCCTTGGATTTCAGAGCAAGTTAATAGCCATTACCTTTTTGAGTTAAGAAATGATAAATAATTTTATTACCATTTTAATAGGTGCTTCAAGTTTTTAAAGGTGGAATACCCAGCTAGATTGCTTCTCCCCAGATGAGAAGGTGATGTGTACCAGGAGGCACTCGGTGTGGGGCTGTCCCACAGTCTGATGACTGGTGTCTCTGTTTAGCTCCTTCTTCTCGCAGAACTCAGGTTTTGGTGGAAGCTGCTAACTCCCAGAGATGCTGCATCTACCTGCTCCATGTCCTGCTGCTGTTTAGTGCCTGCCTGTGTACTAGCACACGTGTGTGAGCCACAGGCTATGTATGCCTGATTTAAAACCTGATGCAGTTTTTGTTAGTGCTTTTCAGACTGAGTATCTTGAAGGTTTCTGGCCCTCCATTTCATGGCCATGAATGAAATGTTTTTCTGAAAGTCTGCTCCTAATTTTGTTCATGTTTGTCCTTTATCAAAAAAATACTGCCTTGGTTAGCATGCTGCTCGAAAGGCACTAGGGACTTAAAAGTAGTACAAACAGTGTGATTCGGACAGCACACTGCGAGTGCTGCGTGTGGAGGCTTTCACAGCGCCTGCCTGCAGTAGGGAGAAGAGCCTCGCTGCAGAGAGAACAGATGCGTTTCAGAGTCGCCCGCCAAAGGGAGTATATTATGCTCCCTTTTTAAACTTTCCCAAACACACACCATCTGTTTCACACTAGATACTTACACGGTTTGATCAAATTAGAAGTCATGCTGAAAGGGAAAACTAAGGTTAGCATGGACAGCTTTCTTAAAGCTACAGAAGTCACGGGTCTGTCGCATGAAACCTTGACTATTAACCTCAGTAAACTGGATGAAACATTGCAGCTTAGGGGTGTTGCCAATTGTGCGTGTTTGCTTATAGCCTCAATCAGAGTAATATTTCTGAAGTTGAGGAAAATATCCTATAAAATAACAGCAGGAGAGAACAAAAATGGTGGGCAGTACAAAAAGCTTGTAAACATGAGGTAAAAGTACTGAAACAGATGTTGACTGGTTCAGAATAGCTACCATTAGATATGCCTGATTGCAGAAACAACCTCTGAGAACACTGGAGTTCAAAAATCTACTGGCCCAGATTGATAGGACCTAGTCCCAAAAGTCTGTGTTAGGGAAGTCACCTAGCAATTGTATAACAGGGTATGAATGAAACCGAGACAAGTGGAAGAGGTTCAATATATTGCAATTGAAGATTAGTTTTTGTTATAGGGAAAGAGAAAGGATGGAGGTTTGCAAATCTTTCACAAGTTTAGCAAGGCAGTAGTCTTGTGCCTGTTTCAGTTCTGAGGCTCTGATTTGCAAAAGTATTGTGTTATTCCTTCATTCCACGTTAAGAAATGTGGCTTGCATAGCTGATGCAATGAGACTCTAGGAAAATTCATCACTTCTGAATATAAAGCTTAGGTTTTTTTGCGTGTGTCTTTTTAATAGCTGTGTTTGAGTTTAGGTCTGAGATCTCACAGGTGGGTGGCTTGAGCCAGATCCAAAGAGAGTTTCCTGCCTGTGCGTAACCCCTGCTCTGTGCTCCCTGGCAGGTGCTAGATGCTAACACGTAGATTTCTGCAAGCAAAGTTTTATCTTGGCTACACTTTTTACACACAAGCTGCTGTGATGCTGTAGACGATGGGATAAACCTGTTAGGAATTGCAAAGCTGGGAGGAACCCTCTCAGCAGTCCTAAAAACCTAGGCCTAAGAGTTTGTAGTGAAAAGGAAGTGGTACAAGTCATCTCCTTTTCCTGAGGCAAAACAACATGAAACCCGAGATACAACTGAAGAAAGCATTATCAAAAACTTTGGGGTTTGCTGAGTTAAAATTGTTGTACTTGGATCTGAGGCATAATCACAAAGAACATATGTCATACATTGTCTTGTTTTGAAGTGTTGTCTGGTTTGAGACAATTCTAAAATAAAACTGTAGACTTATAAACCACTTCCAAAATAATGCAAAAATGCCATGGAAAAAGGCTGTGTTGAAGACATTTCCAAGCCATCTAAAAGCAGGAAGTGGAAGATTTTGAGCATCCAAGATCCAGTTATCTCAACAATGTTTATCTTCAAAATAAAGTATTTTCTTGGATGGTGGTCCTATAGTAACTGCCAGATGTGGCTATTTGTTTAAACCAAACCTCCAGATTCTATAAAGCTCATCATAACTTAGTGCAACCATCCATTTAATGTTTATTTTAGTGAAAAGAAAAAAGTCCTAGGTTGAGATATGCTTTTAAATCAGAAATGTTTATATTGGCCCCTTTTGGCATGAGTGGGACACAGCTGGTAGGGCAAATTTGGAATAATATTTTGACTAATTCTTTTGATGAATCTATCCTGATTTGACTCTATTAGGATATTGCTTGCTTCTTTCTCTTCCCCTCCCCCCAAAAAAGAAATACAGGCACAAGACACCTTGCAAGTTTCCTTAATTACATATGTAGAACTTGACACAAACCAGCCAGATACAAAGGAGATTGTTTGCCCATTCACAACACTTTTGAAACCAGGAGGCATCGTAATTTTCCATGAAGCATCCTGATTACATTCTTATACAAGATAATGCTTTTAAAAGATCATTTCACAACCCTACACTGACATTCCACATAAGCAGAATGTGATGCTGCCAAGCCAGATAATCTATACCACAAAGCAATACAATATTGGTTCATAGAACTTCGAAAGCAGAGCTGCTGGAGTTCTTCCTAGCCTATGGGCTAAGGGAATTTAAACTAGCAATGTTGCCAGGATATTCTTTGCTGATGAGGAGTTAATTTCAAATCCTCATTCCCATGATAAATTTTGAACACTTTCATATAGTTATGATCTAGAATATAAAAATATTACAGTGACAAGATGGAAAAAGGGATTGGCGAAAGAACTGCACACATCTGTCAGATTTTTATCTTTACCTTGAATTATTTTTGAATTAACCTTTCCTTTAATCTATAAGCGTCTTGCTTGAGGCAAAACAGTCTTTACTTCACAAAACCATCTGCCTGGTTTCAAAACTTTCATATCCATGGACAGACCTAGAATAAGGCACCGTGCAGCGATAGGCATTTGACAGGAGCTTTGACAAATTGGGAGATGAATTACATGAACATAGAGAACATACCATTGAGTGCTGAGTGATCTACTAATTATATTTTTGGGCTTTATAACTGAAAGACAGCTAAGCCTGATGGTGAAGCCACCAGTCACACTGGTTGGGAGATGCATTGAGAACACTTCATACTTTCTGGAAGTTTGAGTCTAAAGCTTAAAGAAAAAAAGGCATCAGGCTAAAACTTTGTCTTGAACTTCTGTATGCATCAAGTAAAGAAGTGAGGAGATGGTAAAGAAGGTTCTCTATAAGGCAGCAGTATCTGCATAATCAAACATCTACTCCCATTGTTGATATTGGTGTCACATTAATAGTACTAAAACCAAAATTGGCTAGCTGGAGCAGCAATAAAATCTGACCTTAAATCTAGTGCAGAATATGTCAATTGTTCTTAATTTTCTTGTATGTCTTAACAGCGTGTTCTCTAGAATCCTTTTCTGAAGGCTAGGGGAGAAAATATTTTGTCTGCAACACTTACTGATTATTAGAGCTAAATAGGAGACATCTCCCCTATTCTTCCTTCAGAACAAGTGCCTAGTGGGGTCAAACAAGCAGTGTGAGATGTTGTGGTGCTACTGGTGAATACAGTAGGGAATTAGAAGTAGTTGGTGCTAGATGGGAAGTGTTTGAACTGAAAAGTGTTAAAGTCAAGATTGCAATACAACTGTAAACTGAGCATATCTATAATGTTCATATCATCTACCCTTTGTAGCTGAGCAAGTCTTTTCTATTTGTACAGCACCTTGCACGATAAAGCTTTCGTCTATAATAGGAACTTCTAAGTACACATAAATAACAGTAGGCATTTCTGTTCCTCACTGAGCAAATTTAACTAAGAATGCTTTCTTCAGAAATGCAATATTGAGTGAACAGACCATGAAAACTGTCACTGGGCTTTTTTCTATACTCAATCAGGTTTTATGTGCTGTTCCTGTAGTACTGGGTTTCGTTGTAACATCTCACAGGGGCACTTTTCAAAGATACACCCTGTTTTTATTTGCAATTAGAGCTGTTATCACACTCCTTAAATAATGCATTTCATAATTTAAAGCAGACAGGGAAAACGACACAAACATGAACTGAAGTGTATCTCTACACCGCTCCTGCAAGGAAGCTTAAAATGATGGTATTGTTATTACTTTCATTGCTTAATCAATGTACCAAATACAGTAATCAAATTTTAGATAGGGGTTACCAAAAGAGTTCTCACTGAAAATTGCTTGCAGTGTTTGACATTATGGGTTTGCTTATAACCTGCCAAGCAGTCGTCAAAACATGAAAAATGCACTTATTTGTACAATGCTTTCCAAATAGAGTATTTTTCCAGATCTTTAAATTTTGCAAGCCACTTCTATTTTAGGAGAAAATATAGTGCTGGGATAAAATGGAAAGAGAATGAAAACTCCTAAGTATAGCTGCAGTCAACATGGTGTGCAAGTCCTTATCCAAATGTTGCTAGGACAAAGAGTACTCTTTCACTGTTTTCATAGAGATTTGGATTTTGGCCACTAGGGTAAGTTAGAAAATCATTTGTTTAGAAATGCTGCAATGTCCTACAAAGGAGGAGAAAAGCATGAGTTGGGAATCCTGTTTGTCTCCTGGGCGGAACAAGGACCTTTAATAAAGCACTACATTCAAATGCCAAAGACTTTTGAGAAAGTGCAAATCTGGATGTAAATAGTTTGAAGTTCTTGCCTGTCCTAATGGTAATTCCAGGTATAACCTTTTCTTAGAGGGGAGGGAATACAAACAGCAGCATTATTAAAATATGAATAAAATATCAGAGATCTGTTTACAAGTGTCTCAACTTTGTTAAAAAGAATTTACATTCTATTTAAGTCTATGTTTTACAGTATATTGAGTCAGGTTCTAATTTTGCAATGCTTAACTGAATCTCATTGCCATGCTCAATGTTTAGTAATGTTAAGCAGCAGCTGTCTCACACCCCCCCCCTCCCCCCTCCCCATATTTTTAATGCCTGGCATGGAATTTGCTCTCTAAGGTTCTATGAAATATATTGAACTGATCAAGGTTCCCTTAAGGTAGCATTTCCAATACTGTTTTGAAAAACATTCATAAGAGCAGGGAGAGCACACATAGCTCATGTAATTTATTGGTTTCCTTCCTTAGTAATTGCCCCTTGGATCTTATAGCTTCAGTGCACAATCCAAAGCTGCTCTAACAGAGGTCAGTGTCAGTGCTTTCCATGGAGTTAAGATGGGTTAGATTAAGCTATTTTGCAAACAAATTATATACTACTTAGTGCACATTTGTGTGGTATTTCTTGTACTTACATTAATGGATCAATTAATAGAACAAGAACCCCCAGGATTCCTGTTCTTCAAGGAAATGTATCCTAACTTGCTGAAACATATTCTTGCCTTCTCACCAACTAAAGCAGTTTAATTAGGCAAATGAGCATAACTGCCTTTAAGAGTTAAAAAGAAAGGACTTAAAACAGAATTTGAGCAATACTTCATAATGAAGTCGGTGAACTTGATTTTAGTAAATGCTAAGTAATGGGCATGTGGGAAAGGAGCTTAGGATTCAATTCCATATGTGACAGAAAATTTTTGTGCTTAATTATCATATGCCAATATTGCATTGCTAGCAAACCTAGATTGTAGTGTATGGGAGATGTAAACACTTCTCTAGTAGTTAAGCTTTTAAGGTTGCTTCCTTTTCTTTAAAGTTAATATAAAATCATAGTTTTCTTACCTACTTTGGCAATAGCATTCCCATATAGATCTGCATTTTGCTGCTGTGGATTGTACTCAAGAATCAGTCTATTTTCATTGCCCTTCAACCTGTCACAGTGTTGTTAACTGCTGTGGCCTCTCATTAGGCATCTGCTGGGCCCAGATGCTGATCTCTGGGAAGAATTTTTCTCATGGTAACATATGAACCTGAGCATTCCTGTCTGTTTTACCTTTTTATTTTGTGTCTGTCTACTTCTTCACAAAAAAGCTGATTTATACAGTGTTAGCATTACTTTCCTGATGAATTCTTGCCTCACTAGTTTCTTCTAATATGTACCAGTCTAAGTTTTCTTCACATTGTTATTTATGAATGTACAGCATTCTTCAGTAGTTGGAAATATTCTAGCAAAAATTATAGGATCTTCATAGCAAACCACACCTAATACAGCATGTTATTCCTCTTACAGCATTCTGGAATGTTGAATATGGCATAATAGAGCACACTCTTTTCTTTGCCACTATACTGCATCAGTTCATGATGAATGTTATAAATGTGAATGTAGCCTTAAAGAAAGCAGACACCAGTAATGACTGAGAATAGCTAGGCGGTCTTGCAGGCTACGTATAACAAAAGGAATCAATATAAAAGTTGCCCCACTAATCTGAGTATCAAACAATAACAGTCCAGCTAATATGCTACTATGTTAGTGAAGTTGTAAGAGAAGAAAATGGACTGTGTGTGAAAGGTATCACTGATTTGTACTGAAGGATGTTGGAGAGTAAATTTTAGAGAATAACTTGGTTTAGGGAAAGTTTTGCTGAGTTCAGACTAATTCCTTTGTAAGTGCCATCATTACCACTACAGTGCTGTATTTTAACAACTCTCAGTTTTGTTACGGCTGTGAACCTTTCATAGTTTCTTTGTCCTTAGGATGTCAGACATGAAAGGGAGGCAGTGTCATGCTGTTCATGAATTCTAGGTGCCTTGATCCTTGATCGCTTTGTTAAATCATTAGAGGGAGGTCCCCCTGGGAATTATCAAAAGTCTCTGAAGAGTCATTTATGAAAATGAATGTACCTCTCACATAACATGTATCACTTCCAATTCTGTCTAGAGTCAGGCTTCTCTCTGAAATGTTTCGGAATGTTAATCAGTAATCGGGGCACAAACTGGTACTTGCTGCTGGGCTTTGAAGCTATTCCTACCGTATGACTTGTCGCATCCTTAGTAACACTTCACATGATTTTCATACGTGTCCTATTAGGCTTTCTTGCTTAAGGGCTTTAGATTTCAGGAAAATACTTGACAGCACCCAGCAGTTGGATGTTCTTGAGGGTTTCATATTAGCAAAGTACAAGGTGCCACTTGACAGCTCCAATTGACCAGAGGATTGAGAAGTGGGTTATGCCACTTGTCTCTGTTGTAATATCACTGTAGGGTAGCCTTTGCAAATGTTGGCGCATATCTGTATTTCCCAGGCTGGATGCTGTTAGATTGTACCCCAGCTATTCTTTCAATTTTCTTGACGAGAGACATCCCAATACCCTATGTCATCTACAGCTCTGTACAGGTCTTGCTCTGGAGTGGGCAACTAGTTTTATTTGGATGTAGTGAATTTTCTTTCCTGAATGAAAGGATAAGAGAGTTGAGTTTGTTCAGCCTGGAGAAGGCTCAGGGGAGACCTCATAACTTTTTTCCAATACGTAAAAGGGGCCTGCAAGAAACTTAGAGGGACTTTTTACGAGGGCATGTAGAGATGGGAGAGGGGAAATGGTTTTAAATTTAAAGGGTATATTTAGATTAGACATTGGGAAGTTCTTTGCTGTGAGGCGCTGGCACAGGTTGCTCAGAGAAGCTGTGGCTGCCCTATCCCTGGCAGTGTTCAAGGCCAGGTTGGATGGGTCTTGGAGCACCCTGGTCTAGTGGAAGGTGTCCCTGTCTTTAGCAGTGGGATTGGAATGAGGTGATCTTTAAGGTCCCTTCCAATCCAAACCGTTTTGTGATTCTGTGAAATCCTAAGAATGGTCTATTTTTAGACCTGGTTGGTGTTCTTGATGAAATTATTTCTCTTGCAAAAGAGAAGGATTTTTAAATGAACATTTTCATGTATATAAAAGAACCCACCAGCTTTTTCCAGAGAAGTTATTAAATTTTAATTAATATTTTGAGAGCCTTATGAATTTTGATTCCGCATTGTCTGTAAAAATAAATTTATAATGCTTTCATTTTTAAGTATACTTCACAAGGAGTGATGGGTGTATTTTAAGCTGTTTAAGAAAAAAAATAAATACCTTTAAAATAAGAAAAATAATTTCCTTTGATCTAGTTATAGTCATTCATGTTGGGCAGACTGCTGGGTTTGGGGTTTTTTTTGTTGTTGGTTTTTTTTGTTTCTTTCTCCTTTAATTTAGAAAAGAATTCAAGCATAAGTTACAAATTATTCTCATAAGAAGTCCAGTATTCCTGTAGGTTTAGTTCCTGAATGATATTCTGGGAATGAGAAAACTCCTACAGTAACTACAGAATCTAATACAAGTACTGACTGGGGACAATCTTTCCTCTGTCCACTGGGTGCAGTGAATGAAGAAGCAAAACATTAAAAACTCATCTGAATGTAATTCTATATTTAAGATTAGTTTTTCCAGATCATGTGATGCAAGAAGCAGAGGGATTTATTCTAAATATTATTTTTCTACTTCACCTCTTCATTAAAGAGATGAGAAGCTGTTTGGGGTTCTTAAGGTCATAAATAGAAATCCAGGTAAGGAAGGTGAAATGGAAAATAATAGCCATGATTGTAAAAATCTGGTGGGGTAGATGGGTTTTATCCTCCTGCAAAGCTAATTATAGTATATATTAGAAGTACAAAGCAGGAGACTGGAATCCACGTTACAGTAAACCATTTATTATGGGCAAGTCTTCTGATGAAACCAAGCTATGCGGTGTAGTTGTCATGCTGGAGGGAAGGGATGCCATTCAGAAGGACCTGGACAGATTGGAGAGGTGTGCCTGTGCAAACATCCTGAGCTTCAACAAGGCCAAGTGTGAGGTTCTGCATCTGAGTCGGGACAATCCCAAACACAAATACAGGCTGGGTGGAGACTGGATTGAGAGCAGCCCTCAGGAGAAAGGCTTAGGGATATTGGTCAATGAGAAGCCCAACATGACCCAGCAGTGTGCCCTCGTAGCCCAGAGGCCAACTGTCCTGTCTGCATCAAAAGGAGCATCACCAGCAGGTAGGAAGAATGTTAAATGTTGATTAGACAGTGTTTGATTTATTTATAAGGTCAGGGTGAAATAAAAATACTAATAAAAAAAAACCCATGAAAATGCCTATATATTGTGGAAAAATTATATTTTGAATTGATTACTGGATCTGTTCTACCATCTATAGTATACTTGTTTATACCCACCTTTGTATCACCTGAATAATTTCTTAAGATATTTTAAACCTACTTATAACTAGATTTGCATTTACTGGCCACTTATCTACTCTAGCATATTTTTCTAGATCATTATTCTGCTCCTTTTGCCCCTTTGGTAGGAAAACACTCTGGTAGATTCATTTCCGGTCAACCCCTGCAGGCGTATGAGAAAATATAGAAACATCTGCAAGGGGGTTAGTTGAGCTTTTGTTGAGGAGCACAGTCATTTAATTTTTGTGCCAGGCTAGCCAGAAGCTGAAAAGGGAATGTGTGGTACCATTTCCTATCACGGTCAGATAAGGAGATTGCCTTCCACAGTTGGATAAAAGGCATTTACTGAAGAAATTATTCTGTAAGGAAATAACTAATGGGAAACAGACCTGTAGTGGACATAAGAAATATCTAAAGATGCTCTGGGGAGGAACTTTCAGCTATTCAGTGCTAGCAGAGATACAGTTATAGAGGGTTGTGAAAACACATCTGCCAACTGAAATAACTGGCAGTGAACAAAAGATGATAAGTGAAAGAAAATAACCATTGGCATGGTCACTTCCAGCATCTGTAACAGCAAGAGCATTCCTATTTTATTTGTGGAAGCACATATGAGGTACAAATCTAATGGTACAATAGTGAGTGAATTTGTAAAGTTCAATATTATAACTTTACAATATTGTAAGTTATCTGAAAAAAAAATAAATCAGATTTGTGTAGTGTCTGGGGTCACAAAGAAAAATTTGTGTACTTTGGAACAGGATTTCATTTCTTCTTCATTCCCTGGAGTATATATTGAAGAATGATGAGTGGTGCATAATTTTATGTCACTGGCTAAATCTGACCTGACCCTGTCAAACCGCTAGGGTCAGTTTCTCTACTTGAAGAACCAGGTTCCTCACAAATAAAAACGAACCCAAACACAGCCCATTCAATAAGGCCTTACCTGTGAGCGCAATAGTTTTCTTTGTCATAAATGACATACTGTAGCCTGAGATGAAGAGCAGCAGATACAGGTCTTCTAGAAATATGTACTGAGAGGTAGAGTACCCAGAGGTGTCAAAGATGGGGAAAGCAAATTAATTTGCTTGCCAAGACAGTGACCTCCCTAGGAAGTTGTATTGGAGCAGCACACACAACAAAATAGAACTGAGGGAGGCCAAAGCAGTTCATAAACCAGCCAGTAACGCCAAGAATAAGACCACTTCTCTGAGTATTCTATCTGAAAATGAGTCTGTCTTATACTAACTACTTGCCACCAGTAGGACAAGTAAGTCAAGATTTAAACATGATTTATGACATCAGAAAAAAAGATATGTTAGGAAAAACAGGTTTTGTGCCAGGCCAGAGCTTAATCTCATGAGCGTGTCTGTCTTTCACGGAGAAGTGAAACACATGAGCAAGCTTTCCTAAATTAGACTAATCTACTTTCCAGTGACTTTAAAATTTATTACTTGAAGTACAAATAGCTGTCAGCTCTGAACTAATTAAAATGTTAGAATTAACCTAAGGTGTGCTGTTGCTCAAGCTTTCAACAAATGGGAAAAGCATAGAGGAAATAAAATGGACACTTAACTGGTACTGACCTAGACTGGAGTTCTCAAGTAAAATATCTGATGACTTTACATGACACACTGTGCTTCTGAAAGCTTTTAACTATTGCAGAAATCCATCTTCACTGTAAGTAAGAGTAGTGTACCATGTAACCTGAAGTAGTGATCTTAACAGGTGAAGTGGGAATCTGATTCTTGTGATTTAAAAGAGCAAATGTGATTCATATATTATATATATATATATATATACCAGCTACAGTAGGTGAGAATTGCTTCAATCCTACCTAATAGGTATGGAATAATTATTTAATCTCATCGTCTGTATATATGCATATATGAAAATAGAACTACATGTCAATCTATAAAAAGGGAACATTATTAAGGCAGCACATTACTAATTAATTAAGTCACCTCTATGTATACAGTCAGGGTGAAGGATGCTAGGCAATCTTGATTTGCGCACCCTGTTTCATACAGGCATAATACCAAACCTTTAAATTGCATATGGCTCATGAGCAGATCAGGGCCACTTCCATATGGCTAGCAGCATGGCACTTCTGAGGAAGGGGTTTGTGGGGTATCTGAATACCCATCTCTGAGACAAATGTATGCAAGGGCTGAAATTGTTAAGCTATTGTGGTATCCAGCTGCAAACCCAGTTCTGTTGTTCCGTGGTGGAGTGGCCAGGCCACTGGGGATAGCCTCCAATCTTTAAACTGGGCTTTCTTTGCCAGTTGATCTGTTTCCCATTTTCCTTTTAATCTTAAATTCCTGAGGTCTAGCTTTTCTACTGTCAAAAGGCTTCTTCCTCTGCAAAGCTTCATCACTGGGAGGAGAGAAATTAGGAGCATGGGAGGAAAAGCTTCTGTCTTATTTTCCAGATCAGCAACTGAAGCTAAGAGGAAAATGTAATGACTCTGCCACAAATCAGAACATGAATCTTTGGGGAGTTTAGCTGAGTTTTTAACAAACTTGTACAGAGATGAGGAAACTGTGATTTTTATGAGAGTTTTTCATCTGGCCAGAATTCATACAACAGTCAAATGAGGATCTTGGAGTCTGAACATTCATTGTGAGAAGTTTTGGCTTAAAGTAACTTCATCATAATTTCGATAACTGAAAACCACTCTTAGTGGGTGAAGATTCAAGAAGCTTGAAAAGAAAGTGCTTCTTTTTTTTTCCTTGATGGTTCAGTCCATTGCTCGTTCAGTGCTTTCACCCCTGCAATATGTGGCTACCACAGTTTGCTTATACTAAGCCAAAATTTTGGTATTTTAATTTTGAAAAGATGAAATGTTTGTTCTTGACATCTGCCTGGAAGTCATTGTGCTTCGCTGATAGCATAATTCCTTTCTATGGAAAGTAACAAGTAAAAAACATAATGGTTTCAAGTGAAGACGAAAGCAGAGAAACAAATGAAATTTGTAAAAAAAACCAGCAAAGGGCTTCCAAAAAGCACGTGTAAGAAAATTCCAAAATATGGGGTTTATATAAACAAGCATTTTAAGTAAAATACTTCTCAAACTTTCCCATTAAGTGCAAGTCTTTAAATTTCATGTGCTAACTGATATGCCTGGATGCATGTGGCAAAAACTAAATGGATAATAACTTATTAGTGTCTACAATGCATTTAGGAAAACTGGCAGTCATTTGTTGGTCTGAGCAGCACCGTAAAGCAAAGTGGAAGTTCTAAATTCCATATAGAAGGATGGGCAGCTGAACTTCACTTTCAGCTATTGCATTATTACCACAACGGAACTATCAGTCAGCCAGCCAGACACATTAACCAAGCAAGTCATAAATTCCACAAGATCTTGCAATTGTACTTTTCAGCCTTTTACCTCTTGTAACTTTCTTTAAAGTTATTGCTCTTCCACTGACATCTTCCCACGTATATAAAGGTTCTGTCAGCTTTGACCTTCAAAGTGGACTTTTTCCAGGTGCTTTCTATCACTTTCTGAAGTTACTGTGCATATCATATGCTCAGCACAGCCATCATCAATCAAACTCACGTCACAATGCACTGTTCCCATCTATTGCCCAGTGTCATCCTAGCACTGAAGGTTTCAAAAAATATACATTTTCCACTGACCTGACTTTCAGATTTATATTTAGAAAAAGCCCTGGTACAAATTAGCTATTGTGATAGCTGGCATTTCCTTGACATAAAGGGTTTTGTCACCACTACCTATCCTCACTGCTCTGCTTTCTAGAAGTGGCAAGCCTGTTGACCAAATAGACTATATAGCCTAGTAGGGAAGCAGCTTGTGCTTACCTCTTCATCATATTACCAGACATATACCTGCTGTCACAGCTTCTGTTGATTCTGTTACGTGGCTGGAGAAGAAAGGTTGTTGCAGGCCTTCAGTAAATGTGAAAGAACTTATTTCCTTTACCATGTTACATGAGTATGACATCTAAGGCGTTTTCTGCAAGAGGGAAATAAGATATGTTAATATTAGAGCAGGAAAATGTACCATACCATTATTGCCGGTCCTGATGTGCAGAGGTCATGAGTCAGCCCATCAAAAAAAAGTCACGATATTGGCTGAAAACTCATGAGATGGAAATACTAACAACTTTTCATTATATAATTGAAAAGACTTACGGAGAGCTCCCAAAGGGAGATACAACTTCCAGAAAGACAAGCCTATCCATGGAGTCTTATCACTGCTGTGTTGTCTTTAAAGTTCTTTGTTGATCTTGGGTCTCCTCTCAAAATCCTGTTTAGCTCCCTTTCCTACTCCCTTACTCTCTGAAAAGTGAGGGCAGCTAATAATTTAAATTCAGCTCAAGTTAAGGGCTTAGCACATAACTCGGTGCTCCAGGAATGTGTTATCCATTCGTTGTAACCTTGTATATAGGAAACCATAATGAATGTGGATATTAAATACCTCTGTGCCCACCCCAGATCTTCTTTACTGCTGTTCTGTTGTTCTTCCTTCTGCACAGCTGCTATGGAGTAGTGTTTTGAGCACTTCCACTGACAGTAGTTCAGTTCCCATTTTTATCCACAATGTTTAAAGACTTCACTCACGGATGATGTCTCCAATGTAGAGGTTATTTTGGAAGAGAAGGGAGAATAATCTTCTTGCCTATCAGAGCTTGTCAATTTTTTTGCCACAGTGAGATACTTGATGGTAACCTTGACTCTCTGTGTTGCCATAGAGCAGTAGAATTACCTAGTTTCTACTGATTTTGTTCTGATTTAATGACATTTCAGTGTAAAATGTGAAACAGTCTTTGGGAGCATGTAGCAGGATATCGATCACCATTATAGGTGAATGTTGTCCTGAGGACTAGTGCTGAGAATCTTCTTTTATTTCCTCCCCCTTTTTGCAACCAAATTGTCAGAAAGAACCAAGTCATCATGAAAGAGTCTCTTCTCCCTGTTGCATTATCCTATAGCATAGGGCAGTAATGTACTTTGAGAAGTGAGTTGAGGTCTCAATATGGGTGGGATTTGGAAGCAAGTCTTGCACGTTCTGTGTGCAAATGCTGTAGCTATGGTGCTTTTCCTCTTAATGAGTTTTGTGGGAGAGTATTTCTGGGAGATCACAGGAAAGGATGCCAGCAAAGGAGGCTGATGTGATGCTACTTAGAGCTGAGAGCCCAGCTCCTGGGCTTCAGGATCTCCCTTTCCTTCTGCTTCCAGTGGTGACAGTGCGCTTTTTGCCAAGTACCAGCTATTGGTAATGCTGTTCTTCAGCACCTCAGGCCTCAGATAAGGTCTTCCTTGCAGGTTTTGCTGTAGATCCATAACACTGCTTTTTTGGTTTAGTTCCATATTTAAATAGAAATTTTGCTGCCAAAGAGAAAGTCTTGTGCAGCTGTGTTCTGCTACCCAGACGCTTATTTGAGCCTTTCAGTAGTAGAGTGTAAATTTGGAACACACATACATAAGTAATAAAGCATTAGTAATTGCTTAATAACTTATTAGAGTCTAGCTTCTGTTGAGACACTGGGGAAAATCTACAGCCAATTAGTTGTAAGAGGTTGGTCAGACAAAGTTAAACTTGAAATTATTGCTGGAAAGGTGAGCTGATAAACTTTAGACTGAACTACAATGGAACTATCAGCTCCATATAAAACACTAATATGACAAATTAGTGCTTTGATAATGCTAGATGTAATCATATTCATTTGTATAATTAAACAATCTAGGTTTCTCTCAGTATGGGTCATTTAAAAAAACATTAAAAATAAAATTAAACACATAATTAAGCTGACAAGAGATAAAGACCCTTGTGCAGCAAGTCGAAGGCAGTTAATTTATAAGGAGCCTGGTCCCTGAAGGCTGTGTAGTTTATTAAAGTTACTGAGGCAGAGATGTGATAAAATATTTTATGTAGTACTTTAAAGGAGAAATTGCTCTGACACTTTCAAAGTTCATGGAATACAGTCAATTAGGATGTCTTGTTATCATGTTTTTTCCTCATGAAATAATCTAAACAAAATCATGGTTATCCCGATAATTTCTTCAAGTTACACTGGAACAGGTCAAGTATTCCACTGTGGTACGTGTAATGGCCCTTATTATTATTACACACTGTGGCTGTAATAAAGCTCATCTGAAAGGTTGTGTCTGTCCCAAGTTAGACATGGTAGACTAAGTGGTAGAAGAAGTTAAGTTGGAAACTTGGTCATAACTTAAAACCACTTGGTTGGCTACAGGTGTCCAGGTAAAATCCTTTCTAGATTTTCTTGGAGCTACCAAAGCAAAGGCCTGTAAAGCTGCTGTGGGAGGGGAAAATATCTGTTTGCCTTAGATGTCTGGAGCTGGAAGAATACTGGTTAGGTATTTTCCAGTTCTTTGGTCTGGATTTGAAAACAAAGCCTAGGAGAAAATGTGCATTAGATTGTTAGATAAATGCTTACATCAATAATTCAAATGCTTTTTACCAGCTGGTGAATCTGTTCACCAATTTACAGTCTGCTTTCCTGTAGAGTTAGAGATATGTTTGAAAATGCAGTTAGAGTACTACTACTTTAATGGTTGCATTTCATGATGAGAAGTAGGCAAATGTATCGGTTTTATCTCCAACATTTCTGAGGTTTGAAGGGGTTATTTCTCTTGTTCTTTTTAATGGGATTTTTCCAATTTCTGTTGCTACTGCCTTTTAGCAGTTTTATGTCAAGTCTAGCCTTGACCTTTATCAAGGTCATGGTGACAGCTTCTGAAACAAACAGGAAGAGGAAAAATTCAAAGGATAACAAGCCGTATTCAGAAGAAAGGTAAGGAAAAGCACAACAGGATGAAAAGAAGTGGACTTAAAACTTATAAAATCTCTGTGTTTTAAATGAACAAAGATTTCCAAAGTACGTATCAGTTTGTAGGAGAAATTGAGTGAAGTTGATCTTTAGCTTCTATCCTGTGGTCAACTCACCTGCTCAAAATGTTTCTTTTTCATCTGACAAAGGTTCTCTGAATTCCAAGTCCTGTATTTACCTTGCGGTGTAGAGTCACGAAGGGTGTTGGATGGGGTCCCCACTTAGGATTTATTGAAGCATGGGACATGCTTTCTATTTTCAGGTGCACAAAGTGGCTAAAAAAAAAATTAAAATAAATAAACTAACCCAAATATATTTGCAAACATCTTTATAGAAAACATCTGATCAAATAGGGACTTTTTTTTTCCTGTGGATTTTGCATTGTCTGTGTTTTAGAAGCACGATTTAAATTGAAGTTGTAAATTTTTGGGAGTTTAACCATTCGTCTTTAGGAGCAAGGTTTGCAACTGTCAAAGCCACATGGAAAAACTGCAGCCAAATCCTCCCTTATAAAATATCCTTATACAGTCAGTGAGTGAGCTACAGGGGTTGACTGCTCAGAGACGAGTTAGGTTTTGTTCTGCAAGCAGTGAACCAAGGCAATCTATAGCATTAGATCTTTTTCTGAAACTTTTTGTGCTTTGTATTTTAGAATTAATACCAAATTGGCTGTGCCTTAAATTCACTACTGAAGGGAGGCTCAAGATTTGCTTCTTTCATGTGTCTTAGGGCTGTCGAATCCAACACTGAGAAGAGCAAAGGGATACACAAAATTTGTGCTAATCTTTTAGGGGAAAGAAGATGACCTGTGAATGGATTGACAATATTAATGTAGAGCTCCTGCCAGGACTTATAGCCTCTCTTATTCCAGATTTTGGAGATCTGCATTGCAGATCTGAGGGCCAGCTGCAGATCATAGTAAAATAACTAGTGATAAGTGATTCCCACATGAATTTTTGCTGTGTCTGCACATTATTCAACATTCCAAACTTCTATTACTTTTGACTGTAGGTCAGTTTTGATTTTTCATTGCAGCTATACTTTCTATGTGAAGATAACAAAAAAGAAAATTTCTTATTCTTTTTTTTTTTTTTATTTCTTTTTTCATCCTGATAAAGACAAAACCCCCTCCTTTTAGCTGAAACTTTCTCACTAGTTTATTTTAGTCAAGTATTCTGTGAGGTTGTATCCACTAACCCATAAAGGCAATATTTATGAAAAACATTAATATACCGTGGTTAAAAAGATGTATGCAAGACAAAAAAAATTGTTATAAGTACACTTCCTTTTGTTTAGCACAGGAATTTTGAAAGCATTGGAAGTTAATGCATGAATGCTTTTGTATCCTTTTCATAAAAAATTACCATTGTAGATGAAACTAAATATTCAGTGTCTGAAAGTAAAGGAAGAAATTTGGTTCACTGTGGGATAATGAAAACTGAAAAACAATTATGCTGCTGCAATCAAGATCTCGGCTACAAATAACTAATTTCACTTCTCTTGCACTGCTCCGAAATATACTGCTTATTGTTCTTAAAATATTTATATGTCTTTGAATTATTTACTGAGCAAAGGACGCTTGCACTCCTTTAACATAGAAGGAGATGAAAGATTATTTCGTGTCAACATAACAGAAGACAATAATAAATCCATAATATAAATAATGCCTCAGAAAAGAGCTGGATATTATTAGTATGTGACTAGATTGCAACTGGTCTCTACTTATGAAAATACTTTTTTTTTCTAGAAGTGTGGAAACACTTGGTTTACGTAGATAATCAGAAAATTCTCTTGGGCAGTTAGCTTCTTTTAGAACGATACTTGAGATAGTCACCTTGTACTAGTTTTAGATTTGATTGCTGAGAAGATTTGAAGATATGGAAAGCAGCAAACAATGAATTAATCCCAATTTTTTTTTCCTCATTTCTGAAGATATGGTTTTGCAATATTAATGTGAGCAGTGTGAATTCTGACCTTTTCTGCTGTTCTGCTTGGGAATAACAGCTGAGCTTTCCCATTCCTGTCTGGCCATTGTTCTTTCCTTCTAATTTTCTCCACTAATTCCTTCATAAATTTTCACTGATACTGTCTGTTTTGTTTCAAGCAGATTGTAAAAAACCCAGCAACAATGAAAAGCATCCCTAGGGAAAAAATAAAATAGAAGCAGGACATTATTATATGGAATTACCTATGCTAAAAAAAAAATGCCATTTCCATTTTTCTCCTTCATTTGCTTACATGTGATGCTCATGCTCTTGTTCTTGCTCCAGCTTTGTCCTGGCCTGTGGTACTCATTATCAGAATAAGAGCTCAGCATGCAGTGAGTCCTACACTCATGTACTTGCAAAAATGTTTACTATAGGGATGTTGCAAATGAAGATTTTATTTTCCTCTTTGCCTTTAAATTGCCATATGTCTGAATGTTATTAAATACAAATAGAAATCAAAGATGGGCTGCATATGCCTTAGAAATTCTCACAGAGTTTTATAGGCCATTTAGAATTGGCTTTTTGAGAATGTGAGAAGTACTAAATGTAACCAAAGTACAGTGCCTACAAATTGGCCCTGATTTTGCGAAGCTCTTAAGTTTTAGAAAGGCAGTGATAAATCCTCTTCCTCTTGTCTATTTTTAGTGGAAGGTGGATGGCCATACAGTCTTCCACCTTTTTGAAATGTTGGGGACCTGCAGAATTATTTTTGTGGTGGAATAATGGAGAATGCTGTAGGAGAGTTGAGTTCAGTGTGCTGGGAGTATGGCTTGGCCTTATGAATTGCCTTTCAGGACTTTCCGTGAAAATCTAGCCTAGTTAAATTAACACTTTGCATCTTGAGGCTTCTAAAATTAGCTGTATTCTTAATGCAACCCTCAAATATAATTCTGCACATCTTTCAGAAAAAAAGAGCAACATCCAACACGGAAGTTGACGCTCTGGAACAGAGCAGGAGTCTAACAGCAGAACAGCCAGCAGTCTCTGAGAGCTGTCAGTTTAAAGTCTTGCACAAGAAATAAATTTCCCACACGACAGTTTCTTTCTAGCCCCAGCAATGATGTCTAACTATTAAAATGTGGAAATTTGGGGCAAAACAAGATGAAAGAGTCACAGAGAGGGATAATGGTCACAAATGTTTTCCTTGTTTCCCTCAGAAAGGCCCATGAATGGAGCCTCAGACTGTATCCTGGTGTCATTGAAACCAATTAGATTTTTTGCATTGACTTCAGTGAGAGCAAATGCAGGCTCCTGGAGATGAACATTTCTGTCAATATAGTATAAAACCAGTTTCATTTCAGGTCGTAATGCAGATGGAGATATAATTCTGTAGTCTGATCTGGTGTAGGATTTATATAATGGAGGGAGAAAGGCACTTTAATCTGTGGGTTAAAATGATTATATTTTGTGTCTTCTAAAGAAAAATCATACAGGATTTTTTCTATTATGAAACTATTGAGATTATTTTCTGTACTAAAAGAACAATTGTATGATCTTTGTAATTACTGATTTGTGTAGTCAAAGAGTAGCTGAAGCATATTTTTTCTTTTCTATTTTAAGAACAGATACTTTAATGATGCTGCCAAAAAATTTTGTCCTTTTTTATTTGAAATTTGAAAGGCAGTAGACCTATACTGCAACCCTTCATCATTTATGTTGGCTTTTTAAATCAGTGGGAGTAAAGATTATCTCCATGAATTAGAGTAGCAAGATATGAGAAAAGATCTGTATGGGAATCATAAGAAAAGCTTAATACTCTGGGTTTCTTTGCTTGTGGTTCTCACCCATAAAGAAGATACATTTGAATATTTTTAAGTACTGGAAGAAAATGGATGCCTCTCTGAAAACAGATGTTTTGAAATTCCAATATAGCTGAAGTTTTTCAGGCAACAAATATGCCAGGCATTTTTAAATTAAAATATGCTCTAGAAATATTTGAATTTGTGATGTTTTTCTGTGCATTTCCCCTCTTCTCTTATTATGGAAATCTAAACCATGTTTGCATTGTTGATTTGAAATTTTTCATGGGAAGCCATCAAGCAGCTGATTATTCAAGTGTGAAGTTCTTCACATGGCAGTGAAAGAATTCATTAGGGAATTGAAAGGTGTATATGGATGGTAATCTTTTTCCTCTGAAGAAATAGTTACCACTATGAACATATAAATATGTTATCACCCTGCTGAAATAAATCTGAAGTCTTTATTCTGTCCATTGACAACGTAATGGATTTGGTTTTAGATACCTTCCTAATTATGTGATTTATTAAGGTACATCTTTAAAATTTACATCTGTGAATTTGAAGATAGCAGTAATCTGAACAAATGTATTCTTTCCTCACTTTCGGTGCACATCTTCTGCATGGTTATGCAAAAATTCAGTTCTGCTATAAAGTTTTTCAAGTTTTTCTTGCCTATTTTTCTTCTTAATTTGGAGCAAAATTAGAAGAAAAACCCCAAACAGCAAAAAAATCCAACCGAAACCCCACAACCCAAATGTTAATGTTCAGTACAAATCCTACATTGATTTCCTTTTCAAAGACAATAAAGTTGTTTTTTCAGAGATGAAATAGTTTCTATGCAGTGAAGCCTTGGGAACTCCTCGTAACTGTAGAAAGTAATGCATTTCTTGATAGTTGTGTTTGCTAATAAGTAACATCAGCACAACTGATCAGCCTGTTGAGACTGTTTCTTAAAATAGTAAAGAAAAAGAAAGATTTTTTTTTTTTTTTTTTTTTTACCTTTTTTCTGCAGTTGCCAGAGTTTCCAAAACCCTTGTTTCCGTAGGAGACAAACACTGCTGCCAGAAGACCTTTAGCTGGTAGCTGGTTGAAGAGATACTGAAACCTGGGGAATGTCAGAGTCCTGCTGACCTGGGAGTGATCGGCACTATGAGCTAGGAGCAAAGAACAGGGCTGATCTCTTGAGTTGGTAGACAGGCAAGAATCTATTAGAATTCTGCCTGAATTTTGCTGAATGTTTAGAAATGTAACTGTTTCTGCCAAGTGTCTTTATTTGAATTTTCAGTTAAAAACACGTATAAGATCTTCTGAGCAGCGTTACTTAAATCTCTTTAGAAATATCAGAAGTAGGGATGTAGTAGATGGATGAAGCCTCCATAAGGATATTACTTTTATGAAGCAAACAGTAATAAAACCCTGCTGGGATCTCCTTGGACAGATGGGGCAAATACCTTACCACATGCAGGAGCAAGATCCATCATCTAAAGTTTATGGGACAAACTGAACCCATTTTGAAAAATGTGCCTGGGGGATGCAGATATTATGCACAGATAATCTGCCTTGTTTTGCTTGACAAGAAAACAAGATACACTGAGTGACTGCAGAACAAAATAGCAGATAAATTCAATATAGGTAAATGTCAGGTGATGCACATGATTTAAAAAACAAGCACTAACTTCATAATCTTATGATGATGTCTTCTGATCTTATCCTGAGTGTTCTGGAGTAAGGTATTTCAGTTATAGTAGTAAGTCTCTGAGGCTGTCAGTTCAGCGCTCAATAGCGGCTCAAAAGCACATTAAATGTTAGGAATCATTAGAAAAGGAAACATAACAAAATGGAGAATGTTATTACAGTATCATGTGAAAATCATTGATCTGCCTGCACCGGGACTATGAGAAGATTTTGCCACCCCCACAGCCCCCACCATTCTCCATAAGGCTGTAATAGAACTGAAAAGGGTTCCATGGAAGGTTTACAAAGATATGCAAAGCATGGAAGAGTCTCTATATTAGGAATGATTAAATAAATAAGGATCTTGCAGTCTGGAAGGGGGAGGACTGATGCAGGCTGTGATATTAGTCTATAAAATGATATAAAGTGCAGATAAGGCTCAGTTGTTCACACTGTTCACAGTATCCTGTCCAAGAGCCAGGGGAAATCAAATAAAGTTAGTAGGAGCCAGATTCAAAACAAATAAAAAGATGTGGATCTTGTGTAGGGGGTAGTTGATTTTGCTAAAAGAATGTTGGATGCTAAAGTTTTGTATTGATCTAAGGGGAGACTGGGCAAGTTCAGGGAGAGAAATTCACAGAAGTTTAGCTAAGCATGTAGACATGATACCTGGTTCTGGAAGTCTCTGAAGTTGAAAAGAAGTGCCTGGGTGAATATTAGGAGAAATAACATTCATACTTGTCCTGTTTTTATACTCTTCCCTACTTGTCCAGTAGGAAACTGAAGGCTTAAGTCTAAAAAGAAACTTCTGATCTTGATGTGAACCTTTAAAATGTGGATGGGAAGAGAAGTTCCCCAGTTGTAAGGGTATCATTATAATCAAATCAAGACTGTGCCTGAAAGTGCAAAATATGGGACTATAACGCCTAAAAAATTCAACACTGATTTCCCTTTGCCAGTTCTCTTACGGTTGTTTGCAATGCATTTTCAAGGACTCAATACAGAACGAAATAATAGAGTAAAGGGAAGTGTAAGTTTTTAGTTCAAAATTGTCATGCAAAGAAGTCATAGAAATGCGCTATGGGTTAGTGAGCATAAAGTCTGCCATTTATGTCAATGAGGTGTCAAGTGTGCACCAAAAGGCTCATATAAGCAAACGTATTTCACCATTTCCTGGTGGGTCATGTGCTTATAGGATAATTTCATCATAACTTTGAAGGAGGTAGTGCTTCCATTAACTTTAATGCTTCCTTCCATGGTGTGCTTATTTTTATTTTTATATTAAAAAGTTTTAGGGAAAACATGCTCAAAAAGGCTTACAAAAGTAAACCTGGATATTGACATCATTCTTATGATTTGACACAGACAAAGTTGAGTCTAGGAAATGGGAGATATTGGTAATAACCTTTGCGGCATGCTTTATGAATTGGTTATGCTTGTTTTGTAACTGCATTATATGGAGTTCAGAAAAGATTCTAATAACTATTTGAGAACTGAAAATCATTCACAATGAAGGTCGAATGCTGAGCTATATATGTAACTGGAAACAGGAAAATGAAAATTCCAAATAATTCTCAGGGACAAAAAAAAGCTTTTCCAAAGTTGCTTCATTATTCAAACAAAGGATGTAGCAAGTAAAACATTGATCTTTGGTTCTTATAATTTGCACTGTGTTAGTGGTTACATTCAGTGTTATAATGAATGTAGACAGTGGGTGAATACAGAACTGGCCATGCAGCCATCAAACCCCTGCTGAGCAATTCCAGGAGTTTGCCCAGCTGGAGATTCCCAGTGTGATTCTCAGCAGTGGCTGCAAGTGATCTGTAAGGAGCTGGTTATGACCCTTTTCCATCTGCACCTCTCTTCTGGTAGCTAAATTCAAAGGAATTTTCAAAAGAAAAGCAGTTTTAAACCCACATGCAGAGAGAGAGGTGTTTTTCCCTGAAAGCATGTTCTGCAAGAATGATATGGACTACATAGAGGAGAATGGGAAAATATGTGTGATAATGAATGGAATGGGCTGTCTATGAAACGACCTGTCTTAAGGATATAACTTTCCTTTCTCAAGGCACCAGGCTGAAATTCATGAAACAACCACTGGCACTTTGCAGTACATCCTGGGCAGACACCACCTCACAGCCTGTCTGCTTGAGCCTGACAAGTCACGTTTGACTGGGCTCTCCATTAGGACAGACCTGTGTGGGTGCCATCATATTAGACCTGAGAGCATTTTGAGAAGGAAAAGGTGGCATACGCTGCTGCTCATGTTGCAGAGTTTTGTAGAAACTGGTGTACCAGGAAATGAAACTATAAATATTTCCGATGTCTTTAATCCACAGCTTGCTACTTATTTCTCTATTATCCTATGAGGCTGAATGATAATAAGGTAAAGAATCACTGTATAATCCTATTATATCCACAGTTTCTTTCAACATTCACTTTTTAGACAATTGTGTAATTACTTCTCATTCATTTCCACCACTTATTATGGAAACCTTTTCATTCGACATCCTTGAAGCATTGCATCCCGTAGGTATGATGGGATATCTTGTGCTAAGAATAATTTTCCCCTGTAAAGCTTTTGAAGCATTATAGAATCTCATTTTTTCTAATCAGCACTCTAGTTTCTTGTGGGCTAAAATTAGGCTTCCTGTCTCTGGCATACGAGGCGTCAGCGTGTGTGACCTTCAAGCTGCCATCCGGCCTTGAAGTGCAATTTTTGCATCGGGAAATCTAGAGGCAGCAGCTTCACCCTCTTTTTGCAGCAGCAGCAAGATCATCAGAAACAGTCAACTGAGCAGCAACTGCAGAAGGATCACTCACAGGAAGCCATGTTACTGTGTGTGCAGAAAGCTCTCTCCAGTGCTCCAGCACTGGTGTAGAACAGGGCTGACCGTTTGTTCTCTGCATTCTTGCAAGGTGACCAGCCCTGAGGGTTTGCATGAATATTAATGGCTAAACTATAGAATGATGGAGAATCAATACTTGAATCTGCATAAGGATAATATGTATTCCTTATGCATTGTAAAGCTGCTGCACTACAGTGTCTGAATTTCACTTATATGCTAAACTCATTTACAAGCTCTCTGCTTTTGAATTACGCATACATTACACAGCCTGTTGCCTGCAACCGATTTATGATACTCTCGTTGCACCTATGCAGATCTTTTGGTTTTAAGCACCAAGCTGTGCTGGTTTTGGCTGGGATAGAGTTAATTTTATTAACGTAGCTAGTATGGGCTATATTTTGGGTTCGTGCTGTAAGCAGGGTTGATAACACAGGGATGTTTTCACTGTTGCTGAGCAGTGCTTAAACAGAGTTGAGGCCTTTTCTGCTCCGCTCCTCACCCCACCCTATATCAGCAGGCTAGGGGTGCACAGGAGTCGTGAGGAGACACAGCCAGGATAACTGATCCCAGCTGATCAAAGGGATATCCCATGGCATATGGCATCATAGTCAGCATATAAAGCTGGGGGAAGTAGGGGGACATTCAAAGTTATGTTGTTTGTCTCCCTAAGGTAACCATTGTATTGATGAATCTCTACTGTCCTGGAGATGGCTGAACACCTGCCTGACCATGGGAAGTGGTGAATTAATTCCCTGCTTTGCTTTGCTTTGCTTCTGCATGAGGCTTTTGCTTTACCCATTAAACTGTCTTTATCTCAACCCATGAGTTTTCTCACTTTTAACCTTTGGATTCTCTTCCCAGTCCCACTGGGAGGGGCTGAGTGAGTGACTGCATGGGACTTAGTTGCTGGCTGGGGTTAAACTACAACACAAGCACTTAATGTCTTTTATCTACTGAGCGAGAAAAATCATTTTGCATTAGTGAATACAAAAGGTTTTATTACTCACGCTATATGCTGCTCTTACTAACTTTCATATTAGTTCCACATTGTATCTGGTCAGTTAAATGACCATTTTGCAGTGCTCTCAGCACTTTGTTCACTGCAGCTACAGAATAATATTCTTTGTCCTCTTTCCTTCACATATCAAGTACAGCAGCTGATAATATCAGAACTGAAGTTACAGCTTGGTAATCAGCATTTTAGGTGATTCTAATTATGATGGATGAAGGAGAAAAATGGCAAAAACATGCTTTCAGTACTACTGAGCAAATATGACATGGAAGTGATACACAGAGCTTATATTACAGATCTGTCAAATTACCCAAGGATAATTTGGGTAGCTGGCAGATTCCCAGCTCATCAGTTCAGTAGCACAGGCAACACATGCCGGTTAGTTTTGCCTGGGCTGACCATCACCAGAGCAGTTTTAATTGATAATGGACATTTGATTTGAAAATAGGTGTGTTCCCCTTTAAATGGTAGCTGTCATATCACATCACGTCACATCACATATGTCACGTCATGTTCCATTATATCACATTATGTGCTGGCATGATGCAAGATAGCATGATGAGGGGCTAATGAAATGTGACAGCTAATACCTGCTAACAATTTGAGTGGTGGGTATCAGATCTGAATGTGTGCCAGACTTCAGCTGAGGGTTTGTGAGAAAGAGCAAAGTCTTTACCCAAAGATGGAGCTTTTCTTCAGAGGGTAACTTTAGCAGCTGCCCAGTTCCATGTTTATACCGGTAGTGGTATATTTTATTTTTATGAAGTGACTTAAGGCACCTTTAGGGACATTCTAATGGAGAGATTAAGGTCTGTCAGAAAACATGCAGAAATTTGACATATATGGCCTTCATTTCTCAGCTTCTGGCTCATTTTAGGTGCCAAAATGCTCTGGTGATTTGCCTAAAACTTAATTTATGAATCAGATGAAGCCTTTGCTTAATGCAAGAAAGTTCAGCTGAGTGATCTACTAGAAAACATTCAATAATCTGCAAAATATGCTATACAGTTTTAATGACTGGGTTAAGTTTTCACACAGTGTTAATACAGCACCCTCTGGGATCTCCGCAGGTTAAATTACAGTATATGCAAGAGTGAGTTATGACTTGAGTAAAGGCAGCAGGGAAAGCACAGTGTGTGCAACTTCCATTTTTCATTGCTTGCACTACATTTGCAGC
Source organism: Psittacula echo (assembly GCF_963264785.1). Classification (NCBI taxonomy): domain Eukaryota; kingdom Metazoa; phylum Chordata; class Aves; order Psittaciformes; family Psittacidae; genus Psittacula; species Psittacula echo. Next base: position 8,614,587 of record NC_137740.1, read on the forward strand.
AATGTCAGTAACATAGACCTTGGGGAATCAGAGTCATTGCTAAGTCACAAGGGAAATTTCTCATGTAGCTCTTCCCAAATATTGATTGTTAGGCAGTCTTTGAAACCCGCTATGTAAAGAATTTTTTTTGCTTGTAGACTGCAGGGATGCAAAGGTTTCTAAGTTAAACATAATGCAAGATAAAAAGTCTCCTAATTGGTGAGGTTTTGCCTCGGGATTGTTGTTGTTGCTTTATGCACTAAGTCTCATTAAAACCCTGAATAATTCCTGTGTCCTGCATTATCTGTTTAAAGAACTGGTTCAGTTGTGGGTTATTCTTTTTGTCCCCAGTCTATTTTTCTTGGACCTTAATTTAATGAAAAAGACCAGCCATTCTCTGGAATTGCCATGGCATGATCATTTAGAGTGTAATTTAAAAACCTGGAAAAGTCTACATCAGTCATGCATGTATAGTAATTGCTGTGATAACTGTTTCTGGGTGCTTAATTATTATGAAACATTAGGACTGCATGTCCTTTTGTAATCCTTCTTGATAGCCTTTTAACTTGCACCATATCTATGTCATATCCTCCACTTCATAGAGTGTATCAGTCTGAACAGGTAAGTCCTTTTGAATGCTCTTAAATTCTGGTTTCCTTGGGTACTTTAGGAAGAGTTAAGAGTGGTCATTATACTGAGAGTAACCATTTTTCAACTAATTAAATTGATTTGATAACTCTCAAAATGTCAAGGCTTCAGGTCTCTGGAATCATTCATGAGAGATGCTAAATTGACAATGATAATTAATTACAGATTTTCAACCCTTGCTGGGGTTTACTGTAATGGGGTCTGTTTAGGATTATTTTTTGAGAGTTACTTGGAGCCTGCAGCTTATGCAGAGTGCAGCAGGCCCTGCTTTGTGCTGTAGGTTAGGCTGAACGTGTCTTTCAGTCTTGAGTAAACTCTTTGTGAAATTTTAGAGACGTTATTTGTATCTTTTGCTTGTTGGCTGTGTAAGATTAGACTTATAAATTACTGTTATGCATCTTAGGAGATGCACTGATTTTAGAGGTACTAAACTGTAGGCTTTCTTGAAATCAGTGCAACTGGACGGGGGAGTGGGAGGAGGGTCCAGGTGCTGCCTTTGGGCAACAGGGTAAGAGTGGCATCTATATTCTAGGATATCAGTGTGCTAGAAGCAGAGGCTTTCTTCCTGTATCATTGCAGTGATGGATATTAATTGAGGTGCTGGTGCTTCCTTGCTGGTGTGTTCAGATGGGGTAAATTCCACTTAAGCTTCTAGATCTTGTGTTTCCATTTGACTTAGCTATGCTGAAAGCTGGAGCCAGTGAAGATGAAACTCTAGGTACAGTGACTGAAGTGGAGTTTGGGCTCCCTGCAGACAACACCAGATGTAGGTGCCTGAGAAGGCTGAACATTTTTAGTAAAACCTGTACATCTCTCACCTTTTGCTGACCTGCAAAAATCTATGCGCTGTGCGGAGTACATGACTTTGATTGGACGCTTTTCCTGTGGCTCATTACTTCAAATGTTTTTCTTCTATTGAGTGTGGCTGGTATAATTTGTTAATTTAATCCATTTATTTATTTATTTTCACTTTTAATTTGTTGTGTTCCTAGAGACTATGGTTTGTGGATGCATCAAATAACTGAAAATATGTTATCACAGCTGTTGTGTTACAGCATAAACAAGGAATGAGAGAACAGTGGCTTGTTATTTTAAATACATCATAATTTTTAAATATATTGGATTTTAAATATTCCATTAACATAAATGTTAATAAATCCTTTCTAGGCTGTAATGCAGATGAGCAGGGTATATAATATTTGTGTTTACCAGTAGAAATACTGATGTACTATTCTGGTTCGTATCCTCAGCTTTATATAATCTGTCCAGTCTCTGGTACATATTTTTTCTTAGTCACCACCATTCTAGTGGTGGAATTGGCAAGCTTGCCATTCCTCATCTCCACTCTTATCTGCTGCTGTACAATGAGATCCTGCTACTAGCTGTGAATCAGATTTGTGTCTATCCCGTCACCCTTCTCTGCCCATACTCTGAAATAACTGGTTTAGGACTGTCACTTCATATCTGGCTTTTATTTTTATGCATTTCCTATTTGAATGGGCTTCTTGTTCCTGATCTCTACGTTTTAGTTCTGCTTATTAAAATAGGGGGAGGTCATCTGAATATCTTATTTTCTTTCAGTCCCTACCACACTTTCCACAAAGCATTCCTAGTTTTTGTTATCCTACAAACCAGTATACATTCCATATAGATTAAGGTACAAAATATGCAGCACTGTATGGAACTCAGCTATTGAATGAATAATTTGCAGAGAGCTGTTTCTAGTATATGGTGATTAAAAGACATTGTGAGTGATGTACCAAGCTAAATTCTACTGCCCTTGGCATTCATGCAAAATAATAATGCAAAAGAATTCTGTTAATTACAGTACCCTGTGGGTAAGGAGGGCTGAAGTTTGCCCACTGAATTATTTTAACAGAATTGTTTTAAAGACAGTCTCGTCTAACTCAAAGTCAGGAGTCTGTGAGAGGAACCCCATCTACGCTGTTATCTGACTTCACAGTAGTATGGGTTTTGTTATTTTGTCTTGCATGTGTCATGTTCCTACAGCAACCTGAGCTTCAGTTCAGAAAGGAGTTTGCTTTTTCAAGTCTGTATTTTGAGATAAGTACTTGGAGAGGGCATACTTTGAGCCAAATGGTCTTTCTCTGTTCTGATGCTATTTCTTGTTCTTCATCTCAATTACAGTAGGTCGTATGGAGATAACTGTGTGCAAAGGATCACAGTAGCAGTGGGATAATAATGAATGTGATGGCTACCAGTAGTAAAAGCCCCAGGTGATGGGGATTTGTGCAGTGTGCTGGTGTTTTGTTTCTAGATGGTAACATTTATGCCAGTGATTAACAGGGACTCAGGTGCTTTACTGTAATTGGTTATAACCTCCAAATTATTAGCAAAAGAGTGCAATACATAAGCTGTGTTATAATTAAAACTACTTTTGTACATTTTCAGCTTTAAAACACAAAATATTAATGTTAATGTTGTCTGCATCATTAGTTTAATAGTTTGTTATATTCTAGGTTGCAATTAGCTTTTTTTTTTTTTTTTCCTATGTGAGACATGTAAGGTCATAAATGAGTTACAAAACTGTTGTTCCTAAATTGAAAGGATGGATGTGCTGTTGTTCAGCAACTTAGGGAGTTCTGTTCCAGCAGTAGCAGTGGGACATCAGTTTTTTTCATGAGGTGCATCATTTCATCATAAAGGACTTAATCCCTAAGTGTGATAGAGCTTCCAATGTTGGCTTCAATTTTCTCTGCAAAAGCATTTTCAATGTTGGCTGAAGGCTCAGTAAGACAGGAAAAAAACCCCAGAATGATGCATCAAATTACAACATAATTAACTGAAAGTGGAGTTATGCAATGTATTACGTTTTATATCTTTTACAGTAACGTTACTGCTTTTAAGCATGGAAAACATAAACCTAAATGCTATTATTATGTTCCTTTAAAATAAGGCTTTTTAATTGAACCACATTAACAAATGTAAGTGATCTATGAGTGTTCTAGTAGTTTTTGGTTTGTTTGTTTAAGGCCTTAAAATTCACCACAGGATACATAGACATCTGTGTTTTATTATCTTGTCAGAAAGTGGATTATGCTTGATCTACTCACTTTGAAAACTTGGTGTTGTCATACTCTCCACATGTCCCAGGTAGTGCTACTATGTCCCATCTTTCTTACCTCTGGAGGAATGTTTGCCACCACTGCATGCAGATCAAGGAGTGTATTCCACTACCCTTGCTAGGTATGCCAAAGGACTAACTGGAAACAGTGGTTCCAGCTGCTCTGTAGCTCCTGATTCAGGGAACATCCAGCTCTGCATATATCCTAGGTGGATATGCTCAGTAATCAGTGAGGAAGTAGCTCTCTTTTAACATTGCTTTGCCTCACAGAATGCGGTAAAGCTTAACTTAACGTAGTGCTCCGGAGGTATTGGGTTAGTAAAAAGACTGCTGTTGGTGAACCCATGCACAAACTTGCTGATTGTCCCTTCTCTACAGTATGTGGTAAGTGATAAGGAAAGAAAGCAAAGTATAGAAGAGGTGCTCGTCAATACTGTGTCCTGCCTTCCGTTTTCTCAATGTTTTCTCAAAACCCGTGGAGAAAATAAGCAACAAATTTGCTGTGCAATGAGATTTCATTATTTTTGCATATGCAGAAAGGGGATAGGTTTAAGTTTAAACATTCAGGTACTTCATTTTGTCATGCTCTTTATTTTTTCTACTCATTCTGCTTCTCCATGGCTTCTCATGTGCTATGTATGGCGCATGTGCTGTCCAGAATGCTACTGGGCTTCTGTGCAAAATTGCAGACACTTAAATACAGCTGCTGGAGTTTTGCCAACTTCTGTTATTGGTCACATGTGGTGAATGACAGTAGCAGACAAAGCACTTCATGCAATCTTCCATTGATTCATACATTCGTGTACTCAGTGTTTCTCTTTAAATGCTAACCTTTTGTTGACTGGAACCCAAGGGTCCTCCTTGAATTACGTATCTGGAGTTAAAACCAAGAGCATCCTAAAACTAGTGGTTTATTCCTGTGCTCCATTTTATGTTTCAGCTGTAACACCCTGGCTGTGATGCTAGTTTTTGTATACGTCATGGTGAAACATGAAATTGCTGTAAGATGTTCTGTCAGTTTAAGTTATTTAAATTAGCTGGTAGTAGTGACTGCAGAGTGAACTGATCCCAGAAAACCTGAGAGTATAAACACAATCAAGCTAAAGAACCTTTCTTATATTGCGTGCTCAGCAATATAGCACAGCATATATATGAACATGTGTGCCTACAAGCCCCAAAATTTTAACAGGAAGTGATTAAAAATCTAAGTTTGTAATGAGGCTTGAGAACTGTTTGTTTATTAGGCATGAGAAGAAAATTGTGCCTGCTTTTAAAATGAACCAAAATAAAATGTATGTGTAAGGAGGAATACTTGACAATTCTGCTGCCACCTTTTGATAGTATCCTGTAGTTACAAGTAGTAGTTGGAAATTATTTAATCCAAATTATCATAGCTGAAAAAACGACATTTATACCTCTAAAGAGGAATAATTATTTAATGCATTGATGCTAGAATTTTAACTGAGCAGGTGGCCATCTTAGACACTGCATTTGATGTATGGCTTTATTAAGCAGTTTTGCTCAAACTGCATAATAACTTATACATTGAAAATGAAAGGACTGATAAAAATAATAATGAATTGCAGCTATGTTCTATTCATTTTCTCATTTTATCAGGTCTTTACTGTAATACATGTTTATTAAATGTAACTTAAATCAGTGTTGCCCACCTTCACTGTCATTAAACAGATCTGGCTTCTCGCTCTCTATCTGCTTTCCTTGAGGTTTCTTGGAGATTCCTCAAGTGGCTGCAAGTCATGTCTTGGGACTGAAATGTCAGCATCTCCTCTCGTATTATACATTAACACTCAATGTGTCAAGATTGCATATGTGTGTCAAATTGTGCGATGAGGCTCCTTTTTGGATGGAAACACATCCCAGTATGGGGGGAATGTCTCCTTTTTAAGCAGATGGCATGTGCATATCCAAGCACACAATGATATGAGGTACTTACGTGCTGTGGTAAAACATTAGACAGCCCACCCATACCAGAAATTTGAGCATCCAGTGGCATACTTTGTTCATCAGAGCATGCAGTGAGGTTGGACATAGTGCCTGCTGAAGTGTGAGTTGTTTCTTGTTTTCATTGTTTTTTGTTTGGTCTTCTTTTTCAAGTTTTCTAAATAACAGATTCTGAACTTGACCTTGACGGCAGGTGTGGCTGCCAGGTCTGGTGCTCATTTCTTGGTTACTCTTCAGTGTTTTCCTAAATTACCAACCCATAAAGCAATAGTGTGCTGTGCCAGAAAGATGTTTTAGAATTAGTTCTTCAGGGACTAAGTAGTTGAAAGCTACGATAATGGAGGCCATATAAATAACTACTATATTAAAAGAGACATAATTACAAAATGTTCATGCTAAGATTGTTTTGAATATTGGTATCTGTTGCCAGTAGGGAGGGATTATATTATTATACGATGAAGATAATTTTGTAACAAATGGACAGTCTTCACAGTGAAATTCCTTAATATGAGAATATGGATCTATGCTTCACCGAATTACAGACCAAACTGCCTATTGCCATGGAAGACTTATGCTGGCGATACAGATGTTTGAACCTGCAAGAGAGCTACTATATCTTTATTAAGTTTAAAGTTATAAAAGATTAAATCAACGAAGGGGGCTTAGGGCTTAGAGTAGAGGGTGACTGGCAGCCACAGCTGTTTCAGAATAGTATGGTTACAGGAGATGTGTGAGGGGGCTGCCAGCAAGGAACAGAAGCTGCCTGAAAGAGGGACCTGTGTTTGAACTGGTGACCCGTGCTTGAAATGTTTGTTAGTATGTTAACAAGCAGAAATGTATATTTCCCAATTCCTGCTAAGAATGGGAAATAAGAACCTTGGAGCGCTGGAAGTTATTTGTCAGGAGCGATTAGCAAGAGCTGAGACTTTATAGGAAAAATCATTTGAAAGAGAAGCCATGGTCCCCCCTGCAGACAGGCCAATTATGGAACACTGCAGAAGCAGCAGCAATACAGGAATGGTTGCACGAAGCCCAGAATTCATCACTGTGGTTAGCATTACGGGTAAGTGGTATTGTTATTAACAAATGTTAAACTCTTGTCAAAGCTAAGGATTGCCAGCAGGAGTGAAATGCAGGAAGGGAGCTCTGGAACAAGCTGGAGCAATCTGAGAGAGAGAGATGGAATCTAGTTTAGATGGTCTTTTGTTGTCAGGGCACATTTTCACCACAGTAGATGAGAAATTAGGTTTGTAATTCCCAATAAAGGGTGATGCACCTGATTGCTAATAGTTCAAGCAAAACCAGAATGCACAGAAGTCCTCAATTATTTCATAAGACTGCCTCATGAACAGATTTTGTTCATTTGCAGCTGAGTTGTTTGTGCTTCTGTTTATCTCAGATACCCATTACACTTTCATTTACACTGTGACAGTGTTTGGCTATATCTGATTCTCACCAACTCAAGGCAATTAAAGCTGCTGGCCTAGTGTCACTTGTCTCAAAACATGCTCAAGCATAGTATGATTACTACATCTTTGCTCTAAGACTGAAATGTGTGTGTTTCATGGCTTCAGCTACAGAATGGGATAGGTTGATTATAAAAGGGCTAGATGAGTGGAATTGTTGAAAATAATACAAAAAAATAAGTGTGGTATTATCATCTAACTGTAATGATACCTACACAAAGACTTCTAGAGATGATATAATGTAGAAGTCATTACAGTTAAGTGTTGACCCAAGTGATATACATGCACCCAGTTTCAGCACAGCTTCACCCCTCAGTAGTTGTCCCCAGTAACAGAACAAATGCCTTAAAAGACAGCAAGGTAAGCTGTTAAAATTCATAGCTACCAGTAACTAGTCTGTGAATGCACAGCGACATGTCATTTGTCAGAGTGAAGACAAATTGGAATTTGAATGATGAAACTAGGATGTGAATGTATAGAGCCTGGATTTCTTTATTTTTGTCGAAGATCATGTCTCTTAAGGGAGAAATGAATGACACAGTCCAGAAATGTTGACTGCTTCAAGGCGAAGCTAGGAGAAACCCTGATCATGACCAAGTCTGTCAACTGTGGAGAAGCACCTTTCCACCACCTCCTCCTTCTGTACTCTGTATTTATGGTTTAGCTTTATGCCATGTTGTTAATTTCCTGTTGTTCTTGACCCGTTTCTCATATATTAATTTATTTCCTTGTGGCAGGCCTCAATGGGCTCAAATCAATGTGTGTAAGGAGACCACAATATGCTTAGACCCTATCACAGAGCATAACTGCGAGGCATGCCAGCAGGATAATCATATCCCCAAAAATTTGCCTGCAGCACTTGAACTGAAAGATGAGATTTAATTTGCAGAAGTCCATGTCCTAAAAAGAAATGTTTCTTTTTCTCATCTGCTTCAATATGACAGTTGACTGTAGGCAAGAAATGTGCAGTTTTAATCATTATGTGTGGTAGTGGTGAACCTTGTTCATTTCTGGTGCTAAATATATATATTGCTTTTTAAGTGATTGTCATTGGTGCTGGTCCAGCTTTGGTGCCTACGCCAACTACTTTGCTGTTGCTAAGAAAGGTAGAAGTCATTAACCTGATACAGCAAGAGTCGAGAAGGTGACATAACTGTTGACATCTCCTAATTTTATAGCTACAACTATGAATAAATTGCACTTCTCAGAATCCTTCCTTGATGTCCCTGTTCAGCAAAAGCTGTAGGAATATGGTTGACTTTGTAAGCATGCATTTAAATTCCAATGTGATTCAAATATATTTGTGTGTTCTACTGTGCAGAGTTGGATTGAAAAGTGACTGTGTCTTTTTTGTTATGCAGGCTTAATTTAGCAAAGCACTTAAACATGCCAAACAGCAAGCATCTGGCCTGTGCTTGCAGTTCTTTAATAGCTGCCCCAAATGAATGACTTGGGGCATTCCAGAACTCTGGCATTCAATACAAACTTCAGATACCAGTGAGACAAGGCTGGATTGACTGCAAAACAGCATGGACTATAATTGTCTAGCTTTAATGGAACAATCACAACTCTTATCTGTGGCAGACAAAGGTTTTCTTTTTTGTTTAATGGGGAAAAGTGTCCACTGAAATATCTCAGTCATGGTATTTCTTAGTTGCAACCCTTTATTTTCTCAACATACTCATAATGATGAACCGAACAGGCATGAATGCACTGCCTGAACCAACTTTCTTACTGTCTTTGAATCTGTTCTTTTCTATTCCAGCTCTGTATTTAATACCAACATTTTATTTCTGATTGTTTAATGTTATTGCATATAACTTGGTTTTTTCTACATGCAATCTTTGCCTTACCTGTCTTTATGGACTAACATCAGGAATATTTCTCCCACGTATTCGTTAATGAAAGCTCTCACAGCCTTCACATTCAAATAATTTAGTTCAGTAGGTGATGACTCAGAGATATAAACCACTTGTTTCTTTTTTTGCAGTTACCCAGCTGCCAGGCCATAATAGGATCATTCCCTTGGATGTTTCATCTTAGCTTATACCCCACTTTGGCAAAATAGCCATATCACTTACACTATACTTAATTTCTGAGAACGCAGCTACTACATGAGTCATTATAAACTAAAAGTCTTGCTTTAAGATGTCTATAACTGTTGCCAAATCTATTTTTTGGGATATGAGAGTGTGTGTGTAATCCAGTGAGCTGATCTGTCAGCTGCTTCAGATGATAAAACTACCTCAAGGTTAAGGTCAATGCCTTTCTTCAGCATGGAATTTCTTTTTATTATGAAGTATTCAAAAAGGCTCACAATAGAAATCTCTTATGACTGAATTGTAGTTGAGAGCAGGGTAGCTCAGCCTCAATCAGATCACGTGTTCCAAATTATGTATGTCATACTTGTCGTTAGTCTCCTTCACAGGTTCCTGCTTGTAAGCAATAACTAAACTACCAAGTTCTTAGTAATAGAGATACCTTACTCAACTTGGGAAAGTGTTGAAAGGTGCATCACTCTCCACTATGTCACCATCTTTAAGAATCTTCTCCCAGGTTCACCTCTGCTTGTTCTTTCTGCTCCATTACCACGAAAGCAGGAGGTCTCAGCTGAGTTCTGGAAATTTCATGCTTGTTCCCAAGGGCCCAATCTCCTGTTACATAGCCTCATTTGGAATTGCCAAAGACAAAAGAACGTATTCTGAGGCAACTGTGTCCCAATGCCTACTGCCTCATTAGGGGAAGGCAGAAATTTGTAATGCAAGCTGCCTCTCTAATATCCCTGAGTAGTGTAATACGATTCTGCTGAAGCTTTGACTTGTCGCTTTTTCAGGGTGAGATTTGATATACTTGCTGGATGAGATGTGATCAAAATATTTTGTTTCTCTTACTCTAGTAATCTAATTGTCGAAATGTAACACGACCCCTTTTCCTGGAGCATAACATCCAAATTGGCATAATCTGTTTGAATAGAAACTACCAGTTATTTCACATAAAGCACAAAGAACTTATGACTCCAATTTTATTGATTAGGGAGATAAATATCTGCTTGAATACATCCTTGGACATTTTGTTTAAATTATATGCTTGGCAAGCCAGAATTGTATTGTTACTGCATTAAACTACTTATTAACCCATAGAGATATGTGGAGGTATTTGGGCATTATTCTCTAATATCACTGTGAATTTTTACATGTAAAAAAGGCCAGAGATTTGTGAATTGCAAATCTATATGATCTGTCTGATGTTTGTAAATGAAAAACAAGATAAATGGCGGTCTCCTGGATTCTTTAATTTTCTGTTGTATGTTACATGAAGAATACATTTAAATACAAAAGAAATATGAGGGGAAAGGATGAATGATTTTAATATCTTTAAAATGGCTACAGTGGCAGTAGTTTTACATGGTGTCTATTTAACTAGATATGATAAAGGCCATGGGTAACGTGTAACCTGCTGGTAGTTTTCATCCACAGGCTGCTGGTTCAAAAAAGTGGCTGCCTGCTTTTCTTTCTTGAACCAACCAGTTCTTGACTTCTGTCTTATGATTTGGCAGTTGGACTAGATGTTTTCCAGAGGTCTCTTCCAACCCAAATGATTCTATGAATCTTTGATTTGGGACCTTTTGTTTTCATTTGTTCTTCCCAATAGTGCTTTCCATGCTATTGTATGAATGGACCACAGAAAACACTGCAGAAGTATTTGTAAGTTTTTTTTTCTATTTCTGTCCTCCATTTTGTACCACTATCAAGGTTAAAATCCCAATTGCATCAGGCCAGGATAATATTTTACCATGCATGACTTAGCAAGGTGGATGTGCTTCCTAGGGAGCTGTACATGAAACTAGCAGTGCTAGCTGTGGTCTTATATATTTTATGATGGCTAATTCAGGAACTGGTTATTTGTTTGGCTAAAGAAGGAGAGGGCTTAGGACAGGCTGCTTCACTAGCAGATCATGCTGCAGCTGTCATGTAAATAAACTCTAATGTGTAAACTTTACATGTATAATCTTGTAGATAAAGGCTGTAGCACAGTGGATAGATACAAGGGAGCTCAACTGATTTCTTCCCTTTTCAATCTTCAACTTTTTCAAGTTGATGCTTTTAGGAAATGCATCTAAATGGAAAGCCTGTTAATACTTATGTTTGCAAAACACTGGTTTCAGGTATGAAGGCTCATGATTTTCTCTTTTTATCAGAGAGATTGCAATGTCAATATTAGTTTGCAGTATAGCTACCCCACTGAAGTAGCTGTGTCCACTTATTCCAGCAGTAAAGTGTCCCCTTGTTTAGAGATATCAGATGCAGTAGAATGCCACTGCAGGGAATGGCCTCGGAGGCTTGGTCTTACAAAGCCTGGATCAGGACAATAAGATGGGTTTTCCTGGGAACAGATGAAGGCAGGGCTCCCTGTTAAAACCATCTGTACAAGGAGCTATGTAGAGAAGGGAGAGCATCACCATGTAGACTCAAGGTGATCTATAGTGGTTCCTAAGTGCATACCTGTCACACGTATGCACTCTTCTGCTTCACATGAAGAATTAGAATTAGCGCTGCCTTTAGATGGTGTAGAACGTCAGTCACTAGAATGAGGGAACTGGAATCTGGTGTCTCCTTGATTTATTAGACATTATTTTGGTACTATGATATTAACAAGTAAATTATCATTGCTGTGTTGATGGAAGTCTGTGAGCAGTCAGCACCACTGATGATCTACAGTTTCAGGGCATAAATCCATGCCTGAAATAAAAATTGGTACCTGTAGGGTGTGATACTGAAATTATGTTGGGCACTAGTGGCATCATTGTATTTGTACTTTACTCACAGAAAGTAGTGAAAAAAATCAGGACTACCTATATGTTAGCAAAAGGTGAAAAGTTGATCAGCTGTTTCTCTTTTTGTAGGGATGACTTAGGAATAAGCAATAATTGGGAGAATTTGTAGTTAATAGGGCTGGAAATATGGGTAAAAGAACTATGGGAATGCATTGGAGAAATATCTATGGGTGGGTAGTACAGGTGTGAGAGTACTTTAGTTGTTACCATACATTCAAGGTGCACCATATGCTTTCCTTAGATGTTTAGCCAAGTATGCTGGCACAGCTTTAAAAAGAACATGAATACATGGATAGGGGTTCATGTGTAGTTTGTAGGGGGGACTACAGCAGCTCCTGCAGCATCCTGCGGCTCATGTGCATGTCAGATCTGTGAAGTGAAAACCTCCCCCATTAAGGAGGTGTGGATGCCTCTGTGCAACAAACTGGTTTGACCTCACTCTTGCTGTTTGCTGCCCAGTTTTAACGTGGGGCTTAAAGCAACGTGGATCAGCTTCTGCTTACTCTTTGTATCCTGGGTATACTTCCTTGCCTGTTTCTTTGGTAATTTTACATTCTTGTAAAAACAGCAGCACCTTAAAGCAACTTCCCCTTCTAAAGCAAGAAAAGTATGCTACGGAAGGAAGTGTGTTGTAAAAGAAACTCAGCAATACTTTCTCATAACACTTTTGTGGTTTAACCCCAGTGAGCAACTATGCCCCACACAGCCACTCACACACTCCTCCCTGTTGAGTTGGGGAAGAGAATCAGAAGGGTAGGATAAAAGAAACCTGTGGATTGAGATATGAACAGTTTAATAATTGAAATAACATAAACCACTAATAATAAATTGTAATGAAAAGGAAAATAATAAAACAAAAAAAAGATAAATAAAACCCAAGGAAAACAAGTGATACAATTGAAAAACCATTTCTCACCACTGACCGATGCCCAAGCAGCCAGCTTTCCGCCCAGTTTATGTACCAAGCATAACAGCATATGGTATGGAATATCCCTTTGGTCATTTGGGGTCAGCAGTCCTGACTGTGTCCCCTTCCAGCTTCTCGTGCAAGCCCAGCCTCCTTGCTGGTGGGGCAGCATGAGAAGCTGGAAAGTCCTTGACTTAGTGTAAACACTGCAACAGCTAAAACATCGGTGTGTTAATAACACTATTTTCATCCTAAATCCAAAACCCAGCACTGTACCAGCTACTAGGAAGAAAACCCTGTCCCAGCTGAAACCAGCACAGACAGCAGCACTAATGGTTCTGCTGTAATTAAGAAAATAGCATAGACTGTTGTTGTAAAATAATAATCTCCTGCTGCATAAGTGTTGAAGAATTCATTTTCTAAGCAGGAAACATTGATCCCGTGGCAGTATTCTGTTGCCATAACTTTGTTTACATCATGAAGGAAGAAATGATAGATGTAATCATCTAATTTATGGCACTAAGAAGTGTCAATTGCTCACTCCACCACTATTGATCTAAGGCGTTCCAACTGGCTTATGCATCAGACCTTTGAAAGTTTCAGATAATTGGAGATCAAAGTAACAGTACAGTTTGGTGTGCATGATGTTTCCCAATTGCAATTGTCTCATTGATTGCACTTTTTAATGAAGGGATATGACTAATGAGTAAGTAGTCATTATGAAGTTACAGTTTTTAACAGGCACCATGTGGTGGAAGAAACCAGCTTAAAAAAAAGATAAGTAAAATATTGAGGTGTTTGACTGCAATTCATGCCAACAGTTCTTTTAAATTGGATGTGCTTGGGTTCTCTTCAGTTGAAAATATCTACCTGGGAAGATTAATTTTCCGAAATAGAATCTTGAGTTAATTTAATTCTTTTACAGTTTAGTTTGCATATATGTTTTTATACATATAATGAAGGGCTTCTCTTGAAGCTGTATTAGATATCCATGATCTATCAAGAAGGAAAAAATAATTAACATTAAAAGAATGTGCAATCTTACAATAAGCAAGAGTTATAAAACATGAAAAAGAAAGTGTAAACCTTTTTAAGGATTTCAAAGGAGCAGTCTTTAGTATTTGTACATTCAAATTAGTAGGATCTAAAATTAGTGAAAACACCATTCAGATAAAGTTTGTGTTTGAATGCGGCTGTGTGGGAGCATTAACCTTCACAAAGTTTTAAATATATTTGAAAAGAAAACCCACCAAAACTAATTATACACTATTTTGCGTCCCACCAGCTTCCCTGAAGAATGAAGAAATTGCCCTCTTTAGGTCCTTTTCTACAGTTTATTCCATTAAAAATAGATCTTTCTTCTGCACAACAGGAAACACTGAAAGCCTGGCTTAAATTTTCAGGGAAACTCCTTTTATTTTTGATCCTTTGAAATCGTAATGTTAATACATTTTCAGTTAAATATGAACAACTCTCTGCGCATCTCAGCATGAAGCACAAAGGGATTTTGGGACCCTTCCAATTACTAAGGCTTGAAGAGTTTTTCTTAATTATTTAACTTTTACTCTATTTCTTTGTATTTAAATAAAAGTTGTGCTGTGGGACTCCTCCTAACATGGAAACAAATATGACAGTATCCTGTTTGCCCTTTCAAGTAATTTATTATATAAAGTATGGATGGAATTTTAAGACAAGTCCTTTTAATATAATGTTATTTTGCTATTGCTTTTAGTAGCTGCATCACTGTACAAGATAAAAGCTTTTGGTTTTTTTTCCTGGAGAAAGGGCAAAGAGTGAATCAAAACTGTACTAAATATAAGTTCAGTTATTTTATCTTTAAATACGTTCATTTGATTGCACAAAATTACTTTGACGTCTCCCCAGCCAATTTAGGTAGTCAGGTTCCTTTGTGCAATATGCTGTCTAACTCTGACACTCTAAGACAAAGCGTTGATGAGTGAGAAAAAGGTATTTTACGTGCTACGATGTCTAAATGTGACTTTAGGTGACAACAGTTCAGAAAGAACCTCAGGTTGACAGACATTGGCTATATGTTCCCCAACTGTGAATAGCAGAGCATAGGGAGAGCAACTAACACCTAGATACAGGTGACAGCATCAGTAACAAATCATTATATTTGACTGATACCATTTAACGCTTGCTGCTTTCTGTCAGTCACATAGAAGACTCAGTGTACTAATAACACCCAATACAGACTTTTCACTTCATGTGCTTAAAATGCTGTTTCATTAAATAGCTGTCTCTTACATAAGTGAGTAAAGTTGAAAGTTCGGGTTGCTGTGTCCATATTATTCCTTGGGTTGTGGCAGGTGTTGCAGACCAACTCTGTGTAGATGGCATGTGCCTATTTCTGCCTTTCATATTTTTAATAATTTTCCTAAAAATGGAAAATGAAAATGGTTTTACTCTCCTTGTTCTGTTCCTTCATCTGAACAAAAATGTTCTGTGGTGTTACAAAGATTACCAAAATGCAGTTCTACTCATAATGGTGTCAAGGATGTCTGTATCTCTCAAAATGGTATCAGTTGCTGCAATCTCAAAGAAAAACAGCATGCAAATTAGCTTTGTCTTTTAACAAAATGTCTGAGAAGTTTTATTTGTCATTTTCTTATATGTTAATTTAAAAAGCAACCTGTCCAAAAACTGAAGAATAACATAGAGTAATGTCTAACATTGCTCCCAATAGTATCCACCCCAACTTTGTTTTATATAGCGCTATGTCCAAGGTGATGCTGGGACTGCGTCACCTTATTAATCACTGCTTAGTTAAGAATACAGGTAAATTGTTTACAAATTTGGATTTCTAATCTTTTACTTTAAAGTTACATGTACAGCCAGTAGCAAGGAGTTTGACTTTCAATTGGAAAACTCCATTTCTTGTGCTGAAATCAGTATTTAAAATCTGTAGGTGCTCTAGAATGGATTTATCTTTCTGACTTAGACAACTAGGAGTGAATATCATGACAGCAGTTTTGGAGCTTTTGACATTTTTGTGATTGATACCTATTGTTTTAGGGGTTCTCAGTATTGAAGTCAATGTTTATCACATTTAGTAGTAAACTTTATCACCATATATATTCCATACTCTTTACCCAGACCATGGAAAATAACAGATATGTTTCATGAAGGCAGATATTACTGATATTTTAGTAAAGCCATATTTTTTTCATTGAATAGAAAGTGCACAGAGCTGGCAAACAATTTGCTGTAGAATTCAGAGCGTTTTTTTCCCGGTTTAGCAGCATGTTTCACATTGTCTTAATTTTCAACTAAATGAAAATGGCAGTATCTGAATTATGGGCTGGCAAATTGTGGAGTATGTGTATTTTGTGGTCACGTACTCTGTCCTGCTTGGATCTGTATGCTGCTCCTGTTATCAAACATTTGATGTTTTTGCCAATTATGGAAACTTAAGTGAGGTATTCAGTTGAAGTAAAATTTATATTGTAACTGTTCCCTTCCTGTTAATAAGAATCTATTTCTTTCCTTCTTTCACAAAGGTGGTATTATGTAAAGCAAGATTGAATAACTGTCAGCTACACAGCTGTACAGCAACGAGTTGTGCACTTCTGTTCCAGCGATGGGGAAGTTGCGGTACTTGGGTGTAGTTTGTTAAACATGTTTCACTGTCCTGTAGGAACACAGTTGTTGGAGGCAGAGGGAGCACAGAGGGTCAGGGATTCCTTGGTGTAGTCCACCAAGTGCTGTGAGAATTAAAGGCTCTACTTAATATTTCATAGATGGCTTGTGAGACAAGCAACATGAAGATATAGTGTGCTTTTGTTGAACTGTGATGCTGGGAAGATGAGACTGGCATGGGAGGCATCATTATGCTTTTTATGATACTTAGAGAAGAAGAATTTATTCTGCTTTCTAATAACCCAGTCCTCAGATAAAGATTTCTTTTGTGCATAGCTGAAGTCAGGTAGTCAGGAAGGGATGCATCTTTCAGCTGGAAGTGGATTGTAAAATATGTTGTCTGTCATTTTTAGCTATGTAGGTTCGCAAGGAATCTAGAGGGACATATAAGCTCCAGGCTTGAAAACATACAAGTATTTCAGTATTCAAATGGGCTTGTGGAAATAGGAGTGCATACGTTAAGAAAAGTAATCTCATGGAAATGCTTGTATAGATGTGTGTCTGGGAGTTTCCTTAATGATACGGATATATGATCTGTGGTATTTTCTAGATATTTTAATATTGTTCAACTCAACAACAATTTGTTTTTCTAAAAGTTTGCAATCTTTGTGGTTTTTCTTTTTTGCCAGTGAAGAAGTAATTTTTGAAGTTAAACTTCAAATAAGCAGTTTTGAAGACATTTTTAAAGATGAGAACGCGAAAAAATGATAGTGTTTTGTGAAAACTATGCTCTTTAATTAAGCGTTCTACCTTAAATGGTGTTTTTTAAAGATTGGTTACTGTACTTTTATAGATAATGTGTGCTGAATATCCTTGACTTACTCTTGAGAGCTTTCACTGATGACAGTTTGGTTTAATTTAGCCACCACTACGAAGAGATTAGGTTGTCAAGAAGATACTGTTGGAGTTTAAGGGATTGCTGAAATCCTTCTGAAATGAAAAGTAATATACACTGTAACATTCCTTGATAGCTCTTTCATGAAGAAACTGGATGAAAATCAACCACAAGGGGAACTTCTTTTTTCTGGACAAAAGAAATAAAAAAAATTTTCTCATGTTTAGCAGTTAATGAAAACTAAACCCAAACCCAGCTCCAAAACCCCCAATCTAAAAAAGAAAAAGAAAGAAAAAAGGTGGAGTGGGTGGGGAGGAAGTTGCTGCTACTATCTTAGCTCTTTAGTGGTGAAAGGCACAAGGTTTTTTTCCCCATTGCAATAGGCCGTGCAAACTTCTGTCACTTTATTTAGATGGATAACTGAAGCTACCTTCATATTTAAATACAATTTTGCTTGGTTTTGTCTACACAGATGGGACGACTCAGGTCTTTGCTCAGTTAATTTCTTCTAATTGTTGTTCAGTAGCTAGTGTAATGTAGTCAGTGATTTAGTCAAGCCTAAAGCATAGAAGCATATTGTTTAAGGAAAAGGTGTTTTTCTGTCCTGTTTAGTGGAGCCTACATTTTGTCAAAGATGAGAAAACATGAAGCTTGTACACATATTTTTGTCTGCTTTGCAAATACATCCATAAACTATATCTCACAAATAGTTAATTTACAAAGTTGAAATGTATTTTGCATCTTTGCTGTCATCGCAAATGCCACTGGCTTGAGTCTTCTTTTAAATGTAATGTGAGTTTAGAGATTATGAACAATGGCGAGTTGGTAGCTTGAGAAGTGCTATTTCCTACAGGAGAGAAAAAAGTATGAGACAGAAGTGCCAAAGTGTCAATTCAGTCTGTATTTCTTTTCTGGTAGAGGAATACCCATGTTAGAAGTTCATCCTCCAAATCCATTTAATGGGTGACTCTGCAGAAAGCTCACAACCTTGCCCCTAGCTAATGCTGGTAATTTTGATAGGTCATTTGTTGAACAGAGGCAATCAAGATAAGCAAATATGTCTGTTTTAATTACTAAATTGACTTAAATGAGCAAGCCAACACTGAAATACTCTATAATTTTGTTTTCTAGCTCTCCTTTTAACACCATAGATCATTTGATTGATCTGTGTGTGTAACCATTTGAGCATGCTTAAATATGTATGGTCACTTCACTGTATTTGAGCACTCTCAGTTAACAATGGGAATATGCCAGGAAAATCTCTGGTTTTCTACACTTTCTATAATTTTTACACAGAGATTGTCAGTGGTATATGGTTCCGTCCTGTGTAGTCACTACTAAAAACACTTAAAAAGGTTAATGTCTTATTTCTAAGCCAAAACTTTTTATTTTTGTCAATTCTAAGTACAACAATTATAAATAATGAATAGGGCTGAATTTTCCCTTTCAGTTTTTTTTTTTCCTGCTTAGATTTGTATAAAGAAATTTGACTCCCAGTGCTAAAATAAGCGTAATCCTCCCATAAGAAGACTTTGATTGAGAGTCATCAATTGTAATCTGAGTTTAATCCTCCACAAAATAGTTTATTCTATTTTTCCACTTGAAATGACATTTTATTGTGCTGTATATGAATGCAGAATAGTTGCAGTTTTCCAATATACAAGCCTTAACAAGAGACAGTTATAATTAATCTGACCTCACAGGTTGGCCTTTTACTGTGTTCAGACCATCTTCTGAAGTTGCAAATATGAAAACTGAGCTCTGTGTCTGCGTAAACTGAATATTCCTTTTGAATGCAATTGTAGGAAGATACTGGCCAGCTGGAGGGTTACTGAATATATAAACTTGCAATTTCTGACAATATTTTATAATCTCTAGTGGGCTTTTTCCAGTCTTGGGTAGTGTTTTAAAAGCTGTTCCATAGAAAATTGTTTACAGCACTTTGTGTCTTTTTTCCTGAATAGCTGTGAATCTTTAGTTGTATGAGCTGTTAGCCATCTTGTGCAGTGAGCTGCATTATCTTGTAAACATTTTGCTTTATCCTGTGAATTTCGGCAGATTGGTACCAAACAGCTATAATTCAGTTGGCATAGTTTCAAGCAAACTGAATCATAAACGGCTACAGAGAATTTAATTTTATATAAGAACGTGTGGAATTTGCCCACATAATCCCCAATAACCTAATCTGCTTCTGCCATAGTTCTTTTGCTCCTTTGTTTCAAAAGGAGCTCATATGCTGAAACCCCCCAACAAAACAGGACCGTAGTCCTCATAAGTGTTCATGGTAGTATAAAAATGCTGATATACTAGCCGTCTCTATAGGAAAAGCTGGTTGTGTCCTTGATTTTGCCAGTTCCCTCCTATGGTTGAGATAACTTTGTCTTGGTCCTTTTCAGAAAGTAGCTTAGCTCAGGGGCTTATTGTGCTATGCAGAGTAAGAACAGTCAGATATTGGAACTCCAGTTCGTTTCTAATACTCCTCCAGGTAAGGAGCTGCACTTTGTACCTGTTTGCAGATCAGAGACAAGCATCAGAATGCAGGTTTATTTAAAAGTAGCAGCAGGCAGCATTGAGCTTGAAAAAGTAAGCTTGACCCATCATAGAGCTACATTTCTAGTTTACTAGCTGGCTAATATTTACTGTAAAACTGGACAGCCTGTAAGCTTCCTAACCTTTAAAATGGCATGGTGTAGTTTAAGCCTACGCTTTCTAGCACAATATTTGGTCTTGATTTGTTCAAGTCTAAGCAGCAGTATTTGAAGTCTTTGTGGGCTGCAGTTTATACTAAAATGTACAGGGGACTGGAGGAAAGATTGTAGAATTCAGTGTCTGGTGTTGGGAGTTGTCTCTGATTTAAACCTCTGAACAACCCAGGAGATGCTTGAGAAATTCTTTATTGTAACTGGAACATAAAACGAGCCTTCTTCCTACATAAGGCAAATCCCAAATCTCTCCGGAACTGTAATTGACTCAGAATGTGATTAATGTAACTTAATTGTCTTGACTGTACATACATCAGGCACA
Source organism: Psittacula echo (assembly GCF_963264785.1). Taxonomy (NCBI): domain Eukaryota; kingdom Metazoa; phylum Chordata; class Aves; order Psittaciformes; family Psittacidae; genus Psittacula; species Psittacula echo. Next base: position 8,634,987 of record NC_137740.1, read on the forward strand.
TCGCCACCATCTGAGTCCAGGGTGCATTGAATCGCTGTCTAATTTCCAAAGGCACTTTAAAGGATGTCATCCTCTTTGTCTAGACACTGACACCTTTTAAGATGAGGAATACTGTGTTCAGCAGGAAGACTGAAGCCTGTGTTGCACCTTGTTTATACCACAGATCTGATTGCTGCCTACAGTACATTAGGCGCATCAGAATGGCATTTTCATTTGTCGACTCCTATCTGAACTGTCACTTGCAGAAAAATTGAAGATGCTGACAAAACCTTCTTCCTTTTTAACCTGAAATGAAAAAATATATAAAAAATATTGTGCATTAATGGACAGAAGCACATGGCAGTAAATTGCAAAGGTGCTCTCTGACACAATCTTTAAGATTAAAGCAGAAGTGCAGTTGATTCACTTAGTATTTCTTTGTGTAAGCTCAGCCATAAAGTTTGAAACTGAAAATCATTTTTCTATAACTGATAATTTAGCTGCCTGTCCCTCCCTCTTCCAGGTCATTAAGTAGGTGGTTATGTGTTTTTGTTTGTTTTTAATATGTCTGTGCAATAAGAATATAATAGATTTCAATCTTTTATCAGTTTGCTCCTGAAATGGAGTACAAATGCATTTCACCATGAGGTACAGAATGATATAGTGATTCAAAGAGGTGACAACACCAGCATATGAATTCAAATGTATACACATGTATACATTTAAAAGGACATTTGAATTTTGACAGAAAACATTAAAGACATGAAATTCATGGTTGCAAGTGAAATGTACCATATGTCCTCCAGCACTAAGACACAAAGAGCACATTAGCAGAGTAATTAAAGGGCACCCTGTTGTGGTTAGGTGGTGGAAGACATATGGTGTATCATGACTATCCATGAATTTTGAAGTTCATACTGTTTTTGATCATAACCTTGTTCTTTGTAATGTCTGTGCGTTAGTATACATTTCAGTTGCGTTGGACGTTGCAGTTTCAGTACACAGTTCTGAAACTGTCAGCCTGACAAATGCATGTTATTTGAGAATCTCCTATTTTAACCTTAAAGGATTTAAAACTTTGGGGTCAAGAATACTGATTTTTATGTAAAGTGGTAGCACATGTGTTTGTAGCTTTTTTCTGTTTCAAACTTGTGCTTCCTTACTGCTAGTGCAAAAGACAACATGTGACATGGAGACACTTAGAAAATGTAGATTGTCGCAGGCAGATTCTGCAGATTCCACCTCCTCCAGAAAACAGATCAACTCTTTTTGCCTCTTCCTCTTTGCCACTCATAGCAAATATCATGCAGCCAAAATTCAGCTGAGAATTTTGCTGATGATGTACAAAGTAAAATAGGATCTACTCTGTGTGACTTCAGGTGAAAGATATCCAGCTGGAACATAACAAAAACATTGATTTATCTGTAAATGTGTGTTATTCAGGGACCCAGAGTTGTTTAAGACACTTTATTTACATAGTTGAATTTCTAAGCATAGCCATCCTCTAGAAATGCAAGTATCTGTCAGAGATATAAAATCTGTGTATAAATAAGCCTTTTGTCTTTAAGCAAACGGAAAAACTCTGAAAGTTTTATTCTAAGATAGCAAAATCATATAGCTGTCTCAGCATGAGCTGTTAGCTAAAACTAGGCATTTGTCATGTTTTTTCATCTGAATGTCACTGATCACTGTGAAACTTGAGGCTGACCTTAGGGAAACTACAATGAGGTGATGAGTACCTGGTTAGATTTAGGTCTACCAAGATTTAGGTTTTAGGATGGTGTTTGCAGCTGAGACCTTTGAAACTCCTAGGTAATGATGGAGGCACTGATTCGATTCAGTACTGGCAGACTCCTAACACCAATGTTTTGGATGTGCATGAATGCACTGACTAGTCTGTGCCAATTGCATAAAAAGTTATTATAAGGACTGAACATGGCAAATGTCCTTGAACCACTTCCAACCCTATAGTAGAGAACTATTTTTTCTCCTTCTTATTCCCTGATAGTTCTGAAATAAAAACTCTACTTGGAATGTTTTAATTCCTCCCCTCCCTCTCCCCCCCCATTCTTCCTCTCTCCCTTGGGGATCTTTGAAGTCCCAAGAAAGTAATCTATTTACAAAACAGATCCACTTTTCACCAAATACTTAAACTTTCATAGTATCAGAGACATCAGATGACCCACAGTATTTCTTTCTATCTAGAGAAAATCTCTTGTAAAATATATATATATTTCATGGAGTGGAGTCTTGAAACTCATAGTTATTAGGCTGAAGGCAGGAAGTTAGTCCTGGGATATGGAAAATGCAGTTTTGGTTCCTCAGACTATTCAGAGCTTTGAATCCAGTGCCTCCTACTCCCAGTATGAGTAATTCAACCATTACACTGCTACAGAAAAGTAATTGGAATTATAGTTTTTGGTGTCTTCAAGATTAGGTAGTCCAGAAAAATCAGTGGACTGGAGAGTTGCTCACCACTCCGGTGGAATTTAGATGAGTAAGTGGATGGTTTTGGACCTTCCTGGCCCAATTCCTTCCTGCTCCATTTGGGAAGAGTTCTTGCCATTCATTGTAGCAGGGAGTGAGAGAACTTTCCCAGAAAGAGAACCTGCATCTTGACAAGTAGAAGATTTAAATTAAGATCGGTTGGGCAAAGAAAATAATTGAAATCATTTGTACATTACTCCATAATAATGTACAGTCCTGTATTCCATTGAGTAGAAGGTGAACTTCATTTTTAAGTTTAGTCTCATTTCATTGAGTTGACTATTAAAGATGATGTTAGGTGCCCAGTTCCATAACAAGTCTAACCAGTGCTGCATTGATTGTTCAGAAACAAAAGAAGATAGAAAGGTATCCCATATTTCTCACATGCAAAACCAGTTTTCTTTGTGCAAATTCTGCATTTGGTAGTACTGTCAACTTCATGCTGTGTATCATGATGCAAAATGCACTAGCAAAAGTTTTCCAACTGTTTTATTGCTATTCATCCATTTACCTTTTCTAGTTGGTTTGTGGGATTTGGTCTTTTTTTTTTCCTACTTTTTCTGAGTGGGTGTTAAGCTCATTATCTTAAATAGAAGAATGTTTAATTTAGCTGTGGAATATTTTCTGTAGAAATTAAACACTTGCTTGGGCCTTGAACAATTATAGCCTGTAATATCTGGGTAATGCAATGTAGCCAACTGTAACCTTTAATTACATTTGCCTTCAGAACATTGCCAAGTGAAAATCTGAATTCAGACAAGTGTCCAGATCTCTTTCTTGGCATCTTCTTTTAATATCTGTGAGAGCTTATTTTCAGCTTGTTATGCTGTTAGCCCTACATGCTCCGTTACTGTTAGTAGAAGTTGTATGGGAAGGGCTTAATTTCTGAAGGCTTGTGTTACAAACTAAGTTTGCTGGAATCAAAATTTCTTCAGTCATCAATTTCTATAGATTTCATCTTTAAGGCTAAGAAGAAAAACTGTGCATGTTAACAACACAGAAAAGGTTATAATTATTTGGCTTTCCAAACTAGGAGAGAACTTTTTTGGTCTAATTCTTCATGAATTTTCATATTCAGAAATTAAAATGTAATCTTTTCTAGGCTTGGAGTCTTATTTCTGTTAATTTGTGCAGCATTAGATCGTGTTTCTATCTGACTTGAGCTCATCTTTAAGAGAAGGCCTATCTGGGAACTTCTTCATGAAGTGTTTCAAAAATGGAAGAGACAGATTCTTGTAAAACTTTGCTAATTTTTTAGCAATATTTCTACAAGATTTCACTGGCTTAAAACTTTTTAGGTTCAGAATGGGCTTCTGGTGAGAAGAAGATTCATATTCCAGAGATGGGTTCTTGAAGAGATAGAAGATACTGACTCAAATACTTCATAGGCTTTACCACAGTTAGACCTTGACAGAGCCTGTTCTACCACATGCAGGAGTGCCCATTGCCAGGAACTAGTCTCTTTCGGGAATGTGTCTTTTGCTGGTTCCCTAGAAAGGATTTGTTTAAATAGGCATTCATTTGGTGGGAGTGTGACTTAAGTCTCAGCACTTTCTACCCTCTGAGCCAGGAGCTTCTAGTGATGTTTGTTAATCCCTCCTCCCTTTCTTTCCTCTGGAAAAAAAAGTTTTGAAACCTTTTGGCTCATGCATAGGTGAAAAGGCAAGTGCAGCAAAGAAATAGTTTCATAATGTGTCACAGAAGCAACCTGCTATTGCTAGGCTGCTATATTCTTTGTGGACAAGATTCTTTGTGATAACCAGTGTCCTTCCAATCCAGGAATTGACTGGGCTGTTTTGAAGTCTTGAACTCTCTGGCACCGGGTGTTGTTGGTTTCCACCCCACTCCCCCCAAAAAAAAGTAATTCTCAAGTCTGTGCTTTTTTGAAAGATTTTTGCTGATTTTCATTTTTGTATGGAAAATTAGGAATAAAATGTGCTATTCTACAGCAAACCGGCAGTGATTCATTTGTAAATTCTTTGTGTAGTTAGCAGTCTAAACACATGAAAAAGGAAGAACTGATATGGACAACTTGAGGGAAAACGCTATGTAAAAGCCATCTCCCTGTTGCATGTGCAAGGTAGTGGTCAAGGTTGTGCCATTCACTGACCCCAGGGTCTAGCCAGGTAGATATAAAATGCGGAATATCTTCAGGATACCCCTTTGGTTTATTGAAGAAATATGCTGATGCTTTGCAATGTTTGATCTTTGGGATTTAATCAAGGACATGAACCATGAAAAACAAATACTGTTTTGTTTAGGGAAGTTGAACTTAGAAGCTATGTTTTGGCTTTAAAAAGCCCATAGTTTCTTTTGCTTCTACTTTTCTTTTTGTTGAAAATGGTTGCGGGGATAAATCAAAATCTTATGGGAAAACTAATCATACTGAAATGCCAACAAAGCCTTCTTTTCTTTTTCTGGAAGTAGTGGCTATTAATAAGTATTGCAAATTTTGGTGCTACTGAATTCCAGTGCTGACTTTACCATTTTCCTGATCTCTATTTGAGGGTTTATAAAAGGCTATTTTCATTTAGTAATGAGATGTGATTGAAAAAAGTAGCCTTGTTAGATTATTATCACTGGAAGATACCAAAAAAATTAATGGAAGTATTCGTATCTTTCATTTGATTTCTTTCTGTGCATCTATTCAATTGCATTATTCAACCTATTCGTGAATGCAAGGAAATGTATGTCAGAAGATTCAAACCTTTCACGCAGAAGTTCATTCTTTTCCCCACTTCTGTTCCATTTAAATCAGTGCCTGAAAGTTACTTTTAAGTTCTTTGTATCCTTTGGAGTATTTATGTAAGCTGTCAGGGAACCACCAACATTAAAGCACCAAAATAACCCCTGCTTTGAACAGAATCCTAAAAATCCAACAGAAATTTTACAATTGCTGTTAAGTATTCAAACACAATTGTTTAATGAAGATGTTAGTGAGTAATTTTTCCAAAGCAGCATGTCACTTTAACATTGCTTCTCTTAAGGCAGCTGTTTTTACAGAAAGTTAAAAAAAAGGTGTTATAAATCAAAGTTTATTTGGCAATTTACAGGTCAGTGGGAATTGAGGACACGCTGGCCCAAATTTTGCAGCTCAGGTGCCTGCGCTCTTTCTTAGGGATATATTCTGTTAAAGGGAGGATGGAAGGCCAAATATCATCCTGAAGCTGCATCAGGAGTGCTGTGGAAGGTATCGAGTCTCATCTGCTGGCAAGTCTCCCAGCACATTTTCCTTCACATACGGGTCCTTCTTAAATTGTAGCTGGGGTTCAGGGGGTTCCCAGTAAGGCAGAATACCTGGACACAGCTATGATTTTATTTTAGGCTTCTGATTTTTTTTGTTTATACATTTTTTTAAAGTCAGTTGAGAGAAATGGTGATGCACAAATAGTCTTAACTGTCCTGTAGAACAGAGCTATGGTCTCACTGCTAGGTGTGATGTGGTTTTCATATGTTTATGTTTCTTTAACTTTTATAGATCTCACAACATGAAAGGTTGTTGAGGGGCTATAGGCGCGGATGTATTCAACATCTGCTAGGTTCATACTAATACAGAATATTTTACCTGAATCTGCATATGCCTGTGCTCATCTTCACTATTTGAAGGTACTAATAGTGTATCCAGCTTCTCTCCATCTGAGGCTTTGCCATTTAGACATAAAATCACACCCTTTTAAAAACAGGGTGTATGGTAAAACCCCATCACATGTTCTACAAACATTGTGCTGGCACTATTGTAGTGGCATGTGAGGCATTAGGAGCGAGACTAATATTTTCTCGCTTCCTTTTCTCACTTCCTGACATCCCTCAATTTAAAACCTTCGTTTGTATAACTCCATCATCTCTCTTGGATATCTTTTCTCAGCAAATGAAGCTGAAACTTAGGAAATGTTATTAATAGGTCTCTGGTAATATTTGCAGACGTACAGAGAAAGGATTTGTAAAATTTTTGTGTTGGGTATTGAAGACATAGGCAACATTTAAGAAAGCTATGACTGAACCCAGGCCGTGTTCAACCTAAATTTCAACCTAACACTGAATTTTTTCCAAGTCAGAGTTTACATTGCTCTAAATATTAATTCCATTGCACATTATTTAAGAAGCAAGTCAGATACTGGAAGTGAGCAATGATAATAAAATATTGGAATAACAGTGATATACTAGTTGGGTTGTTTTGTTTGTTTTAAACATCTATTTATAGAATGCTTATTCTTTAAGGATTAGGGGAATAGAAACTGGGATTTTTTTCTGCTCCTTGATGAGTATTAGTGAAGCATGTTTGCTAACACTGTTTGACATACAATATATTTCAGTGTTTATAGTACCTTCTGGTATGGTACTCCTGGTACAGTACCTTATGGCATTTTATTTAATGTTTGTGAAGTTTTCTGATTGCTTCCTAGATAATTTATTTTTATTGGCAGCAAGCTTTGTGCACTTGTATGGAAATGAAGCTGAAGCAGGATGTCTTTTTACATCTATAGAATTTCCAAAGAGCTTAAAAATAATAATACAAAGTTCACTTGCCTTTTGCTAACAGATAGGCTTTTAATCCATTGAAAAGTTTATAAATTCTCATCTAGAATAGTTTTGTGCTATGAAATTCAGATAAAACCAATTAAATACCATAGAAATTTTCTTAGGTGGAAATTTTAAGCATCTAATGTTCTCACAGTCATTTTCAGTCTGTCTGCATGGATTCAAAATCACATTTTTTTACTATTTAAGCCATGAAGAGTGGACTCAGCACAGGACATAAGTGTTCTTCTTGCTGTGCATGGATAAAATGTTTCTTAGTTATCTTTCTGCCTTTTGTTTATAAGCATCAGTTCGTCTTAATGAGCAGTTCACCCGTATAGTTTCTGTTTGTTTGCTGCCAAGTATAATTGCAAATTCCAGAGCCATCAGCAGCTCTGGCTTTATAGAACCTTATTTAAATCACAGGTAAAATCAAATATGAAACAATACTGGTGTTTTTAGGTTTGTTTTTTTTTTTTACAGTGTTACATCTCGTTTGACGATAAAAAGAGAGATGGCTTCTCAAACAAAGACAATACGTAAGGTCCTTTCCCACGTACAAAATACACCACAGTTATCCCGGTTTTAACTTAGCAAACACTTGCAGCATTGCAAGTAGGATTATTAAGATTGTCCTTTAACTGAAAACATACTATAAGGGTGCAAAGCATAATGCAGCCTTTTTCTTCACCAGATGTTTTGCTGTTTCATCATGGATTTTAATTAAAAAGCATGGGCCTAGCTATTGCATTTTATAGGGTCCGGTCATATATATGGGTCACTTTTTAAACTGCTTGACGCCTGAGAGCAGATGGTTTGAGAAACAAGCCTTAGTGTGACAAAACCCAACATTTTACTGTTTTCATTGTTCAGAGGCTTGCCCCTGCTTCTTATGCTGTGCTCCCTAGTGCTCTGCCCAGCCAGCTCTTTGCTCATTTGCTCAAATGGAGTAATTATTTTCTTGTTTTGGGAAACTGTATTGGATACCGTATCAGAAACCATATCAGACTAGTTTAGCTCTGTTCTGAAATATTGCTTCCTGTTTTCTTTAAAAAAAACCCAAACAAACAAACAATAAAAAAATCATGGTTTTATGTTTCTACAGATCAAAATATTCTTTAGTAATTCTTGATTTTACTCATCATATTCCAAGTTGTTGGTAAGATTCATAGTAAGTCTCAAGAGAGGTGGAAGAGGGTAAATAAAAATAGATAGGAAAGGCAAAAAAAAAAAGGAATTAAAACTAGTGATCACAAAAGTAATAAACAGGTCTCTTGGAAACAGTGGGTTAAATGTTGGAACACAAAGAGGTATCTTACACATTTCCCTCCTTCCAAATATACTTTAAATGCCAAAATAATCTGTTCTATCCTTACAGATTGATTCCAATTTGTTAGTCAAAGACTGTAATGAAATGACTAAAACATAGTCTTGTTCCACTAAGCAGTGTGCTATAGTATTTTTTTTTATTAATTATATTCAGACTGCAAGAACTGTCAGAATGTTAAAATTCCTAAGGATAGTTTGCCAACATCTATCACTGGATTAGAAACAGCCCAGCAAAACCTTCAGCAACGCAGATAATATTCCATCATGAAATCAATAAAACTCAGCATTGTCAGCATACTGCTGACAGTTCCAGCTAAAACAATTTATAATTTTTAAAGAAGATACATTGTAAATAGAAGATAAGAGGCTTTTTACTCTCAGTCCATCTTTAAAGATACAACCAGTAAACAGAGCTCATGTGTAAATATTTTGCTGCAGGTTTGTGTTTGCCAGCCCTGCTTGGCCTCTCTCTCTACCTGAATATTTCCTACCATGGTTTTCTGAGTTGCATGGATAAAAAGTTTATCTTTAGGGAATGGTGCAGCATGTTCTACCGATCACCTTGCTAATTACATTGGCCATACACAAGAAAAAGTCCAAGGGCCTATTTCCTTTCCTCCTTCACTGGAATAACTGCTTCTAGGAAGACTGAGAAATACCAGGGGAATAAAACAATATCTGCACTCATAAGAATGCAGAAAGTGCTACTCTCTTAGAGGCTAAGAATATCATGTACCTCTGTGGTCATCTGGTATCGCTTCTCAGAGAACAGATTTTAGAGTAATACTCTCATAAATTCTACAGTGAGCCCAAAATGTTGGTCTGGGTTATAGTGTATATCCAAGAAAGACTTCCCGTCTTGATTTACAGATGTCAGGTAATAGAGGGGGAGTAACTGAATCTCTTAAAGATTTTTATTTCTTTTTCCCCTTTGTGGTAAATAATCTGCATGTTTGAAAATGCACACCCTGTGCTTAGTCTGGATTATTTTAGATTCAGCTTTCATCCACAGGCCTTTGCTAGCCTTTATTGAGTTGGAGCTATTAATGTTGCCTTCTTCTAAATGTGGTAATATATCTCCTATCCACCTTTTTGGTAAACTAAACAGGCTGATTTTTCTTGTGGATGTGTCTAGCAGCAGCTGCTGCAGGCCATATAGAGCTATCCGAGTATGTGGGCAAGCTAGACCACTCAGGCAGTCAGTGTGAGGTCCCCCCCACACTCATAAAGCTATATGAGCTATATGGGACTTCTACTGCTGCCTGACCATGGCCATTCTATTTACCAGCATTCAAAGCTGAAGCCAATTTGTGTATATCTACACTCTCTAGTATCAGCAATGACTATATTGTAGATGTGCCCTTTCAGTAAGAGAACTGAACTGAACTTTTTACTTCTTTCAACTTTATTTTGAAAGATGGTTGTCAAAACTATATTCTGTCTGGTGCTGAAGACCTGAACTGATTATGTATATGTAAACTGTACTCTTTTTTGCCATTCTTTATTTGTCCATTGAAGATTTTATTACCACAGTTCTTCCATCCTGCTCAGTGTTGTCTTATTCTAGAGTAAAAGAATTGCTTTTAATGATTTACCATTTCTTCTTAGGTCTAGGATCTTGCATTTGATATTAAAAGCCACAGCTGTGTCCTCCAGAACTTGTATTTGTCAAATCCAGAGGCAGAGTTTTGAGCTAGGTGAACCACTAACTCGACCTAATATGATGGGTCTTTCATGAAATTATATGTATTAGTGATTTCTCCACCTCATTATTTTCAAAGTTTGGTATCTTCTTAGATATTACCAGGTATATTGCCATGTTTTCTTCTAGTTAATTGGTAAAGCTGACAAAGAATGAATTTCCATGGGGCTCATACTACAAATATTTCACAGAATGATTCTTTGTGAACAGAAACTCTTCTGGCTCCATCAGAGTAGTCAATTTTATTAAATAAAATGGAGATTCATGACATTTGTATAGTGCTGTCTTCATGCTAAATATTACCTGAGAGGAAGCAAACTGTGCTGTGAAATCTGAACAGCACCGTGTTGATAGAGTGCCTGTCTTTGCCCTGCGAAGGATAGTTCCTCACACCAGGACATACCCAGCTAGCTACAAGAAGTGAAAACAGTACAGTTGCTTCCATGAGGTGCTGTCCCTAACCTCTAACCATCCTGAGAAGTGGGATTTATTCTGTTTAAGGTCAGTACTTTGGTAAGGCGTGCTGTTTCCAGGACCCAATTTAGGCTCTCTGTATCCTTATTGTTACTTCAGGCATTTCTTAGGTGGCATAAGTCTGTTCTGTGTACATGCTCTGTTATCTTTATGAAACTGTAATCTTATTTCTTTAAAATTACCTATGCTCTGCAAATCATACTGTTCACTAGGAATTATCCTACTTTCTTCCTTCCCGAGTTTTGCGTATCTCCTGTACATAGTGCATGAGAAGTGAATGTTGTTTGTTTGAATCCTGTTGTGCTTCAACTCTTTTAATAATACCTTTATTGATTTTGTTATATGTATCCTCAGAACCTACTCCTCTTTGTTATTACAGATTGGATACCAGTTTGGATGAAACTTTGGTCTGTCCTAATGCAGCAGCTCTTATACAAACATATACCTGCTCAGTGTTTTGTCTTGGCTTTTTCCCTCTGTAATTCATGTCATTGGGTATTTGGCCTATCCGGAAGACTAAACATTTGTGAATGTGTTACAACTTGAAGATTCACCCAGAGTGTAGAAATGAGAGTCAGTCATCCTTGTTTAGATTTTGTCTGTAACTCTGTGCAGTTTTAATAATTCTCTTCTGCAACTTAAAGGCTTATTTTTCAAAGCATCTTTGAACAAACAGTTGGGAGCAATGATTTGCCAAACTGTAATTAAAAGGAAATAGGCTCATTCTGAGAAGTGTAAACAATGTGCTAAACATAATAAAAATAGGATCCTTAAACTGATCAATCTTGAACGCAGAACAGGACTTGAGTTTACAGAGAATTTAATTGCTGGGGTGAGACCCAGCGTCTCACAGGATTATGCATTTGGTGTCCTGCAGTAACATGTGCAGTTTCTATGGGTTTGCCAACAAATTCATGGAATTTTTTTTGTCCTCAGCTGTATCAGCTCCCTGTTGCTTGTTAACATACTTTGCCAGGAAATTCATGGCATTTTTAGGTCTTTAGCTGTGTATTAATCAACTCCCTGGTGCTTGTTAATGTACCTTCTTTTTCCTATCTGTGATCACAGTTTTTTGCTTTACAAATAAAATTTGAAAGTGAAATCTTGGCCTATCCAAAACTGATGTCAAAACATCCTTTTTCTGTAAAGCAAAGCAATAACTGAAGCTGTGGGTTTCTTATAACACTGTTCTCAGAACAACTTTGCAGAGCTGTTATCTTAAATCTGAGAAACTGTGAGTCCATATTTTCATACTGAACCTTCATCTCATGTTTTCCAGTTGTCTTCTCTGATCTTAAATCTTTGTTGGCAGCTTCCAGTATTTTAATTCATGTAAGAAACCCCATCAGATAAAAGAAGTGGAAGCAGGGACAAGTGGCCTGGGAGGAATACATTGATACTGTCCAAGCATGCAGGGAGAGAGTAAAGAAAATCAAGGCCCATCTGGGGCTGAATCTGCTGAGGGACATAAAAGGCAGCAAGAAAGACTACTGTAGATTTAGCAGCAGTGGACAGAAGACTAGGGCAAATTCAGACTTGCTGTTGAATGGGATTGGTATGTGGACCAATACTGCTTTAAACATTTTCATTTATGACCTGAACACTGGGGCATAGTACATCCTCAGGAGGTTGAGAAGCAACACAAAACTGGGAGTTGTGGCTGATAGACCTGGTAGCTGTGCCATCATTCAGACGGACCTTGACAGCATGGAGAAATGGGCTAACAGGTATCTCATGAAGTTCAACAAGGAGAAATGCAGAGTACTGCACCTGGTCATACATCATGCCATGCACTGGTACAGGCTGGGGCTGGAAAACAGCTTTGCAGAGAAGGATCTGGGGGTCCCCACAGGGCAAGCTGGACATAAGGTAGCAATGTGCCATTGTGGCAGACAACAGCTTCCTGGGCTGCATTAGGATGAACATTATGACTTGGATGAGGGAAGTGATCCTCCTTCTCTAGTTAGTACTGATGAGACCCATGGAATGCTGTGTCCAGTTCTGGTCTCCCCAGGAACAGACAGAGATGGACAGCTCATTCTCACAAAGATGTTTAAAGGATTGGAGCATCTGTCATGACAAGAGGCTGATGCAGCTGGGACTTTTTAACTTGGAGAAGAAATGGCTCAGAGGGGATCCTATAAAAGTCTGTAAAAACCTGATGTCAGAGACTAGAAAATACAGAGCCAGGCTTTTCTTACTGTTGCCCAGTGACGGGACAAGAGGCAATGGGCACAAATAGAAATTCTATTTAAAAGTAAGGAAAAGCTTTTTTAATGGTAGGGGCAGTCAAAGACTGAAACAGGGTGCTCAGAGAGCTTGTGGAGTCTCCACTCTTGGAGATATTTACACCCCACTGTACACATTCCTGAACAGCCTGAGCTAGCTGACCCTGCTTTCAGGAGAGGGTTGGACTAGACCATCTGCAGACGTCCCTTCCAGCCTCAGCCGTTCTGTGTTTCTTTAAAACCTAGGAAAAAATATGAATGAGAAGCTGAAGATTTTCGTGGTTAGGCTAACAGCTTGCTGTTTAACTTAAAATATGTACAGTCATTTTTCTCTGAATCACTTTTATAATTATTTTGATATATTTTGTCATGTATTATCATTCTGAAATATTGGCTCCTTCAGAGCCTTTTTTTTTTTTCTGTTTAAAAAAATGTGTCTTTTTGTTATATTTCCAGGATGTGTAATGAAAACATCAGAGAAAAAATTTGCCTGTGTAGTTTCTAAATATCTTTTATATTTCCTTGCACTAGGAAAGAAATCTAATTATCTTATAAAGAAATATCTATCAATAAGTTATTTTTTGAGTAAAACTCTCAGACACCTATAAAGTGTTTGTCTCAGAATTTATCTTCATGTTTAATTTTTTATTTTCTCATTTTCTTATATATGAATGCTGTTCTTTACAGGGTTTTTTAATTCAAATGCACTAATGTAGGAATATTAAAAATAGAACAATTTTTCCAAGGATGCTTTTAGCATACATTTTCTAGGGCTTTATAATAGGATAGAAGTTTCTGCAGGTTATTTCTGAAAACTATACATATTTGACTGAAGATGTAACTTTTGTGATCATTTGCTGGGTAGGCATGGGCATAGTTTTATATTGGGTTTCTACATAGGCCAGTCCTGTTTATAAGAGGGGTTTTTTCACCATTCCTCACCTTCCTGCCAGTATGTTTTCCCTCTTCTCTATTTCTGCACCTGGTTTTGAGATTGTTATAAACTGTCAGGTGAGGTAGTTTAAGAGGTTTGAGGTATTTTGAAGTCTTTTATTTTATTTACTTATTAATTTTTAAGACTTTAGATCTCCTTACTAATAAGATTGGAGTCCAGTCCTGCAAACAGGCGAAGAAAGGATGTGGTTGGAACACCTTAATTTGACCGTGCAGTCTGATAACTAAGTCATAGGTCGCACTTTTACATAACATACATATATGTGTGTGTGTATGTGTGTGTATATATATATATACAGACATATTTATTTTTTTCCCCTGTAAACCGTATGGCTCATGTGAGCATGTATAGATCTCTTGGTAATGTGATCTGAAGAAGAAAAAAAATGTATTCCAATTATTCCTTTTATTGATGTGCAGAAATACATCATCCAAGCTCAAATCTGCAATTTCTTACCTGTGTTGAAGGAAAGTGACCATGCAAAGTAGCAAGCGTGATGGTCAAGCCTCATTAAAGGGAGAAAGTATAGCACCCTGTGTAATGGCACCCTTTATCCAGTGAATGGCTTTTTTTCCCATTTATTTTTATATTCTTGTTTCCGTCTGTCAGTAGTAAAACTACTTTGAATTTCTTTCTGTAATGCAATTCTGTTTGCTTCAGTTAGAATGAGGATTATTTCTTTTTCTCAGTTATAATCTGGAAAACATATGGATTAAACATTCTCACTTGCTGATTTGGAAACATGAAATGAAAGGTATATTTTCTGTTCGGTATCCATTCAAAATAAAATTTAGGTTTCTACAGAATCTCAATTTAATAGAAGATACAATGGTTTTTTGAATTTCTGATTTGGAATTTGTGTGATTTAGGGTTTTTTTTATCACCTTTATCAGTATAGGACCCTAAATCAATATATTAATATTTTTTAGTTAATACTTTTGTTCTTATAGCGTTATTACTGTGTAATCAAAATGGTATAAAAAAATTGCAAGAAATCTGAAGTGACCAACAAAGAATTCCCCTTGTACTTCCCTTGAACTGCCTTCTGCCTCATGAAGAAGAAAGCCTATTTAAGGCGTTCTTTCTCTTTTTTCATAATTTAGTAGTATGTTTATAATTGCTTAGAGGCCGGCTTTAGGATTTGGTGGATTTGGTTTATAAACCTTGGTGCTTCAAAGTTTGTAATACTTTGGGGAAAAACTCGTGGTTGGCAAGATTGGTGATAACAATATTTACTAATCATAGAATTATGGAAATCACAGTTTTCCAAATTCTTTTGCTTAAAATGCAATAATTGCTTATCTTGTTATGAAGCATTGTGGTATCATATGTTTCTCCATTACACAAGAATGTACCATGGAATAAATCCTTGGAGAGAGAGATATCTAAGGGGTACTTGCTTCCGTTACAGGAATGAATGGCTTTTTGTGGTCCTTTTGTGGTGTGAAGATGGTATTTCTGAAAATATTGCCCTACACTGAGTTTGCTTATCTTATTTCAGGCCTTTGGAAACGTGTAAAATAAAATTAACACCACTGCCCACTCCCCCACCCCTCCCCATCTTTGATATATGTGTATCTGAGCCCCATAGAACTGCTTTCTCTTCCAGGTTGAACACAACCATGAGGTCCACAATCTCTGTTTCCAGGAAAACACTGATAAAAGAAAGATTGTTATTCATACCTGCAAGTCTTTTGAGGTTGTGAAGGTGACCTAGGTGGGACTGTAGTAATTTTTTGAGCATGTTAATGCAGAGTATTGCTATCTGCATTCTTTTTCCGGGTCACTGTCTAAGCTATTCCAAATGCCTTCAGAATGCCTAGATTTGCGTGCTAATTAGTCTGAATCATACATTCATCACATCCCTGTTGATGGGATTGGTTGCAGATCTTATTAACCTTCAAGTGGCTCAGTGACTAAATGCAGTTTCTTGTCTAGGTGATGGGATAATTTCCCTGCTATATCTATTTCTGGTTCCTCCAACATAAAATTATTCCAAAGAGATGCCCAGTCTGAGCCTTCTTTGACCTTAGTTAGACACAATATAAAAATCTGAAATAGAGTGAAACTATCATTTTTTAATAGAAGAAATAATAAGTCATATTATTAAACAAAAGGAAGATTTCTTTCCTTTGGGGGAAGATAGGAGGCTATGAAAATGCTGAAGTTTTTTCATGTCTTATTCTTATAAACCTATTACTATTGTTCGATAAGATGCATCTTTGAAGGCTATGATCATGTTATAAGAGAAAGGAACATGGAAGTAAAAATGAATTTACACATGGCGTGTGGGGGAGCAGGTAATTTCCATCAACCATACTGAAGCCTGCTGAGGGGACAGTCACTGGACTTTCAAGTTCATTTGGACTTTCAAGTAAAATCTATGACCAAGGTTGTTGGAGTGTTCTGTTAAAATATTCAGGATTGCAAAAATACTCAGAGTAAGGACGAGCATAAGGTTTATTGTATGTTCCTGAGCAGGTAAATGCGAGTCCTATAAAGCTGAACAAAACCCAAGCAACAAGGCACAATTTGTTCAATAAAATCTTCACCAATGTTGTAGTAGTATAACAGCAACATGCACTTACCAAGAAAATGTTCCTAAAACAATAAGTTGCTTTCAATAAATGAGCCTTTAATATCTCTAAGCTTTAGAATATTTAATTTCAATTTTAGTATTGTGATGGGTAAAGTAAATTAACTTGTGAAATTAATAATTTTATTTTTAATGAAAAAATATAAATACAGAAGCAATTCTGTCTATAATATGACTTGAGGGAGTGATGATTTATATTAAAAATACTGTTCTCCTGGAATTTCTGCTGCTATTTGAGATAATTTAATTTGTGTCATTTGCATATGAAAATATGCATTGAACTAGCAGCAAAATAACCTTTACACAATTCTGTTATAGCATAAAATACAGTACATTACACTTTCACTTATTAAGAATAAAAATACTCCATCTAATTTTGCAAAGAAAATACGTCATATAGTTGTTTTTTGGGGTTTTCTTGTAAGTTAAAATACACTGTAAGGGCTTGTATCAGCTTTTTGCAATTTGTCTTGCTTTGCTATCAGCCAGAGATCTGAATTAGCTAAAGGTATTTTCAGGTATTTTATTCTGTAGCTTTTTCTTTTTTAATTAGCTTCCCCAGGCAGAGATGCATCCTATATTTTGCATGCTATCCAGTAAGGTCATCTGCACAATAGCTCATAGTCTACTAGAGATGGACATGATAGAGTGGCTTGAACCTTTGTGTTATATTCTTGTTACATGTAATTATACTCCTGTTGAATAGACATTTTCTCTAGCTGCATTTCTTCACTGACATGTGAATATCTTGGTAATAAATCAACAGTCAGCATTCTTCATTAATGCTTGGTCTATCAGTACCATTGATAGCTGATTAGTGTCTTTAGCTACAGAAACAGTGGGCTATATTTCTTTTTTGTCTTTATTTTGTCTTCACTAGTGATACATCCAGTGGTAAATGGATTAAGAGTGTAAGATTACCCCTGGAGTGAGCCAAAATGAGATTATCAAAACTATACTGCTGAAAATACTGGAGAATATTCTTTCTAACCTTATCCTTTTATGATTTGCACATGGGTTGTGGATTCCTAAATACCTGTTAAGAGTTGTTCTAAAGCTTCTTCCAAATTCGTCCTTACTTGAATGTACTGCATAATGTATTGGCTTTTAAAATGTATTTCAGTCTGCCCTTTCGTCTCTGGTGGGTTAAGCAATCAATCCCAGGTCACCTGAAATGCACACTGGTATTCTATCCAAAGTGCCATTTTCTTCTTCATTTAAAAAATATTCTTAAAAAGAGTATTTATGCATTCTGATAACCAGCTTCTCTGATCATTTCAAAATTAGATTTCTTACTTCTCCAGTTGCTACCCTGATAACAGAACCCAGGCCTACCCTGTTGAATCAGATCGTACGCTGGCTGGATCTCACCCTTTCATCTTCAGGAAGCCACCGTAGGTTTCTGACTCCCCTCAGCAGTCTGTCATGCAGTCTTTGCCCACTATGTTTATTAAAAACACCCACTTTCCAAAAAGCTGGCACTGTCCTGCTGTGTTTACAGAATTTTTTCCCTAAGCATTTGGCCTACATTTTAATTGGCTTCTGGAAGGTTGGGTTTTGTTTTTTTATATATATCTTTCTGAGGTACTACAGCAGCATCTCTTCGTTAGTGATGGCAGTGAAATTCTGATGAAGGCCAAGAAGCAGCAATGTGAGATGAAGAATTACTTCCCACTCCTCTGGCTCTTTGAGTCTGACTGTCTCCGGATGTGTAGCCCAAAGCAGCAGAGGAAAAATTCTTCCTTATTTAACCCCACTGTCCTTTGTGAGGGCTGGCACACAGCACAAATCTGTGCTGAGCCCATGGGGTGATACTCAGCTGCCACTGACTTCCTGAAATTGCTGTGAGTTCCCAAGGGAAGCCAGCAGCTTCTTGATCTGTGTCCCCCTACACCTCTTGCAGTAATATTTTTTTATTCTGTTAAAAAAAACCCCAAAAGAATAGCTGTCCTTTCCTTGTAAGTTCGCCTTTTCCTCTCTGCATGCTTTATAATCTTGGAATTGCTCTATTCCTCCTTTTGAAACTGCTCTAGGTTCTCTTGCAATATGCAATAATTTATGCATAATTTTATTCATGTTGCTTACTTTTAAAATACCTATATTTTCTTTTTAGATACTTCTATGTTTTAGAAATTAAATTTTGATACATTTCAAAACCAGTTATTGTTTTAAGACAATCTTATTGCTTAGATGCTGGCATAGGTTGCCCAGAGAAGTCGTGGCTGCCCCATCCCTGGCAGTGTTCAAGGCTAGGTTGGACGAGGCTTGGAGCAACCTGCTGTAGTGGAAGGTGTCACTGCCTGTGCAGGAGGTTTGGAACTAGATGGTCTTGAAGGGTCCCTTCCAACCCAAAACAGTCTGTGATTCTATGATTAGTGTTTTATTCTGAATTAAGTCAAACCAAAGTTTTTATTCCATATTAATTCTTCCTTATTTTTATATATATTTTTTTAAATTCAGATTAAATCTGTTTTGAAGAGTTTGTCATTCCATTTTTATATAAGCATACTTAGAGTTCAGCTGTAAATAAAAAGTATACAGTTCTAGTTGAGTGATTCATAATTGTTTATAAAAGCAGTAAGTGCTATTGGCTCTGCATTCCCCCTATTTGTTGAATTCTTCTACAGAGTAGAAAGGATAGCATTCAAGAAGGAAACAACATAAACACGAGAGTTCTTAAAACAAGAGTAATCTTGAATGACTGAACAGATGCATATGCAGATCAAACATAATTACAAGGAAATGTATTTTTTTTTAGTCCCACTATCAGGATAAAATGCAAAAGGAGATATGCCAGCTCTATTTGTATGTTGATTTTATCTTACAGAAGGACTTAATTTTAAGGCACAGGCAGTTTACCTCTGCAAAGAGAAATGGATCAGGAAGCCTTCTCCTTTCAGCTTTTGACAAACAAGAAATCAAAACAAAATATCCAGTAAAAGACTAATTAGCTTGATTTTCCTGTTTTTTTTTTCTCAGAATAGACACACTCGCACACCAAAAATGCTTTATTGCTTTCAAAAATAAAAACCATCTTTTAAAACTAAAAATTAAAGTGCCATCTTCCGTGCTTTATAGAAGTTACTAGACTTTCAGTACCTGAGTAATACAGTTCCGTGTGGTATCTATGCTGTCTACTGTTGTAGCTAGTAAAGGAAATCTTTGAGCAACAAAATGTCCTTTTAACGGGTCAGTAAAGCCAGAATAACCACTGTGATTTCCCCTCAAGAGTGACTTGTATCAGATTTACAGATTAATCATGAGTGAGGAAGAAAGATTCCTCTTGAAAAGGCCTAGAGGCGACAAAAAACCCCTCTTACTATCTTTACCTGGTATGCCTCTAGTAAAACCTGAACTAGCCTGAAGAGTTCAGATTAGAAGTCTGAAGAGTCTGCCAAGAAGAATGAGTATCTTTACAGCCAGTCTGAAAGTTGGCACCTCTTCAGAAAACTCTCAGGACCCAACTGCCCCTTGTATCAGCATCTCCTCATGATTTTAGACAGGCTCTAGACAGAAGAGTTTTTCTACACCCTAGGCAGGTGGCCTTTGGAGGGCCCATGGTGTCCTCAAGTCTCCTCTCTAAACAGCTTAGAAATCAAATTGTTTTCCTCTGAGTTGTCCCCACCTTGATGTTTATTTCCTTGTAGGCCATTACCGCAATTTCATAGATTTATGCTAAGGCACATGAAAAACAAGGAGGTGGTTGGTGACAGCCAGCATGGCTTCACTAAGGGGAAATCCTGCCTGACCAATTTGGTGGCCTTCTATGATGGGGCTACGGAACTGATGGACAGGGGCAGAGCAGTTGACGTCATCTACCTGGACTTGTGCAAAGCCTTTCACACTGTCCCACACGACATCCTTGTCTCTAAACTGGAGAGACATCAATTTGATGGGTGGACCACTCGGTGGATAAAGAACTGGCTGGATGGCCGCACGCAAAGAGTTGTGGTCAATGGCTCCATGTTTGGCTGGAGACCGGTAACGAGTGGTGTCCCTCAGGGATCGGTGTTGGGACCGGTCTTGTTCAACATCTTTGTCGGTGACATGGACAGTGAGATTGAGTGTGCCCTCAGCAAGTTTGCCGATGACACCAAGCTGTGTGGTTCGGTTGATACGCTGGAGGGAAGGGATGCCATCCAGAGAGACCTTGACACGCTTGTGAGGTGGGCTGATGCCAACGGTATGAAGTTTAACCATGCCAAGTGCAAGGTCCTACACCTGGGTCGGAGCAATCCCAGGCACAGCTACAGGTTGGGCAGAGAAGAGATTTAGAGCAGCCCTGCAGAGAAGGACTTGGGGGTGTTGGTTGATGAAAAAATGAACATGAGCCAGCTTCAGTGTGAGTTTGCAGCCCAGAAAGCAACTGTATCCTGGGCTGCATCAAGAGGAGCGTGACCAGCAGGTCGAAGGAGGTGATCCTGCCCCTCTACTCTGCTCTCGTGAGACCTCACTTGGAGTATTGTGTGCAGTTCTGGTGTCCTCAACATAAAAAGGACATGGAACTGTTGGAACAAGTCCAGAGGAGGGCCACGAGGATGATCAGGGGACTGGAGCACCTCCCGTATGAAGACAGGCTGAGAAAGTTGGGGCTGTTCAGCCTGGAGAAGAGAAGGCTGCATGGAGACCTCATAGCAGCCTTCCAGTATCTGAAGGGGGCCTACAAGGATGCTGGGGAGGGACTCTTCATTAGGGACTGTAGTGACAGGACAAGGGGTAATGGGTTCAAACTTAAACAGGGGAGGTTTAGATTGGATCTAAGGAAGAAATTCTTTACTGAGAGGGTGGTGAGGCACTGGAATGGGTTGCCCAGGGTGGTTGTGAATGCTCCATCCTTGGCGGTGTTCAAGGCTGGGTTGGATGATGCCTTGGGTGACATGGTTTAGTGTGAGGTGTCCCTGTTCATGGCAGGGGGGTTGGAACTAGATGATCCTAAGGTCCTTTCCAACCCTAACTATTCTATGATTCTATTGGTCTGAGCTGATAAAGCTCCATGCGTGTGCATGTGTGATTGCCAATCCAGCACCTGAGAGTTCTCTTTTTCTGTAAAAAAGATTTACCCGTTTTCTTCTTCCATGCCTCAGGTACAACATTTCCGTCTCATCTAAGTCTTATGGATTTCTGTAAGATATGTGTTTTTGTTTTAATACTTTGTGAGAATCTCTTTTGTGCATTGATCTTTATATCTTTAGGTGTGTGGTTTGGAATTATTGTGACTAGCAAATTTCCTGAGGACAAAAACTGAAATCCTCATTTATGTACCAGAATCATAGCCTTGGCCTCCAGAGTGTAAGCACACACAAATATTTTGCCTGAACTGCAGCAGGGCCCAGGGATCTCACTGTGAAGTAATTCCCCTTTTTGTAAGAACCTATGCGGTTAGGTGAGGGAAAGTTAGACCTTTTTGATAAATGTGCAGAAGCTTAGAAATGTGACTTGGAGGAAAATGTCAGTAGACCAATGCTGTTTGTTACCCTTATTTCCTTTAAGAATGGCACCAAGGCAGAGGGATTCGACAAGGTTGCTCACAGTTCTGCAGTAATTTCCATCTGTGGCTTCTTTAGTGGCCAGACAGATGCTGATAGCCAGAGCAGCACAGTTGTGAATACTGAATGTTCACTATGTTTTTAGTGACAGTGGAGCTGTTTGAGAAGAGATGACAAAACATAAGTGGTGTATACTGAAAGACTTGCATCAGACAGATACTTTCAATGTCACATATCTGGCATTTACTGGAATACCTGTTCTAATGGATGTCACTCACCATCTAGTGCATGTGTCACTGTGCAACTCTTTATGCCAGTTCTGTTCCAAAGCTGTTGCCTGCTGCTCTGTTCTGGGTGATGGTAGGGAAGGGAATATTTTAATACTACTGAAAAAGATGTACAATTATTTTTTGCCATAGCATAGTATTCATTTCTGTAGAATTCAAGGTAGATTATATCCTTCAAACTCCTGATGACGGGCTGAATCTGTTGCTTGTTAACTGTCCAAATACATATTATGTAGGGACTTTGTGCTTCCCTGAGGAATGAGGCACCAAGCTATTCTTTGTTTTCTCAGGAAGAGCTATGGCATGAGCAGGCCAGGTGAAGGTATCACACTTGGGTCAGTTCATCAAACAGCTTAGACACAGACTAGAAATTGAGTGTGGGTATCCTTCCTCATAGAAACGGTACCATATTGCTTACATTCGCTGTGCACAAAGCATACTCTGCATGCTCCTTGCCAGTGCAAGTACAGATTAGAAGATAAAAGGAGTTTCCTGATCCAGTGGAAGTTACTGTATTTATTCTTTGAGGCTCTTGAGGGGAGTCACCAAAGCAGTAGGTCCAGCCCTGCCCACATCCTGGCTGATGATACTGCCTTTCTGCAGCCTCAGTCCATCAAGTAAAATAAATGAATGTGCCCATCTGTATTTACGCTCATTCTCTCACCAGTTCCCAGAAAGCTCTTACATTGCTTATATATACACAATACTTTAATTATATGGAAATTCACTAGTCACAACTTTAATGAACAACTTTTCTTGTATTCAAATGAATAAGATGCTGATGGCTGTTTCTTTGTACACAGCAAATGGTACTTATATAAAAGCCATAGTAAATCAGCAGCATAAGCTGATTTAATTACTAATTTGTTGCTATGGCTATTCCCATACCTATCATAACACTGTATATTTAATTATCTTTTACCCTAATGCAGGTATATTTTTTTGTTATATCTCTGAGCAGGAAAATTGTTCTTGAATTTTTCTGTTTGTTTTTTGTTGTTCCTGCTGTTGGAGGGGGGGTGTTGGCTCTTTTTTAATTTCTTTTTCCTTTGCAGATGGTAAAACTAGCAGCAACTAGCATGTGTCTAGTGATTAAGACTTTTTCTCTTTGTAATTGTCAGATTGATTGGGACAATTGAATCATAATGAAAAACAGCTTGTTCCCTCATTTCCAGAGGTGACACTTTCTGCATAATACTGCAAAATATAACAAAAGGGTTTTCTTGGACGCTGCTTAAAGTTAATTGACAGCATCTGTTGTTTGGAACAACGGAGAGAAATAGCAGAGAAATAGCATTCCCTTGGCTCTTGGGCACGTTACTCAGGATTAGGCACTGTCACGCCAGCTGATATCTGAATACACTGTATCTATCCACAGGGTCTTAGCTGGGCTTTCTCTTATATCAGGGGTCCCTCTTAAATGCAGCTGAGTTGGGAAAAATATTTGCATTTCATTAATGATGAATGTCCTGAAAAATGCATGGTCTTCATTAAAAAAAAACCCAGATAAGACAGATTACAATAAACAATGGAGTATGAAAATAATATAATAGTCGTGAACTGTCTTTTTGGAAACATCTTTTATTTCAAAACTGGAACAACAGACTTGCAGTGCTATTTTATATCTGCTTGGGGTCTATATATCTGTAACAGCAGTAACGCTGTGGGCACAGTGTTTGTTTATTCTGGCAGATAAAATTCTAAATAGTTTTCAGAGCATGTGAAAGAAATTTTAATTCTGCATTTCTCACCAAAGAAAGATATAGCTTAATTTTGCTCTTAGCCTGGCTGTATGTGTTCTGAGAGCCTGAATATCATTAAATATGTGCATTCTTTTATCTTTTGGCAAACTTTCACTTTCGTTGCTGCTCTTTAGTCAGATGTGCATTTTTCTTTATGAGATTTTATATTTCTCTTTTAAAACATTGATCAGTGTCCAAAATCACTTAAGACCAGCAGAAAAATCAATAGTGAATGCTGATTGGCTGACTTGGAGGCTGCTGCTGCAGCTGATCACCAAGAAAGCAGTGATTTGATTTGATTTTACATTTTCAAGTCATTCTCTTTCTCTCTACTGTGTGTCAGTAAACTTCAGAATTGCTGATTTGAAAATAAATGAACACATGTTACTGTTTGAATCTGTTTCTTTTACTTTATTTTTGGTACTTAACACTAAATGGCATATACACAAATATTAGCATTATTATTGCTTAGATGGCTGCAGGTGTGTGGCGAACTCCAAGCTGAACTCAAGGTCAGATACTTTATGATGTAAACTCTTGAAGTCAAGATTTGTGTTTACTTGGAGGGTTCATCAATCAGTCTATGTTAATGAGTCAGCTTTGCCATGTAATTATGGCTAGTAATTTGACATTTTGCTGTATTACTCTTATATTGAGCTGGTATCATGGACAGTCAGATATTGAATTGATTGTAATCAGAACCAAGAATATATTGTATATTCTGTGCTGTAATGTAAGATATTCTCTATAGTGTAAAATATGACAAATTGCCTTTTTTCTTATTCTGATCTCTTTAGATATTGGTGCTGTTACTGAATTGAAACAGAAGTATTTTTTTGCTGGGTTTTTTTCCTTCTGTTCTATTTGAGTTTGGTAATACGTCGTATTTTATTGTTTGTGTGCATAAATAATGCTTTGGAGAGGAAAGGGACTAAAAATACTAAATGTTACAATAACATACAGATTAGTTATATTGTGTTAAATTGTGTTAAATTAGTTGATTTTGAATTATGCCTATGCTTTAAAAATGTCTGATTGTATGTATTTATATATGTACACATGTGGTTATTATGCATAGTGTATATAATAATCCTCATACTAATGCTTATTTCATATTTGTAGTTAGGAACAGCTATACCAAAACTGTGCTGTGTTCTGTTTCAGAATTTAGCAAAGCTATACGTGTATGGGTCATGTTCTTTTTAGTATCAACTGAATTTTAACACTTGATGTAGTATAAATGATGCAATATGTACTTTGCTATCTTCACACCTTGGCAACAGATCCAAATGATGTTTTAAAAAGGATTGTAAAGATTTTAAATATTCATGCTATGTTGATGATGCTATTGCAGTATTGAAGAACATAGGTACTGAATGATATAATTTAAAAGTCCTTAATGTAATTGAAAATATCTTAATGCTATAAATACTGATATGAAAGTTCAGGAAATATATTTCTCCCATAATACTTTCTCTTCTCTTTTGGACTGGTTAGGGCTGATCTCAGCAGTGTCAGTAATTATTATTCTGATGTCTTGCCCCTGAAAGGCATTCGCTTGTACCTGTGGGGACAGAGAATCCATTTGCCTGGCGCCGGGGAGTCGGAGGCACTGGCTGGCGCCAGTGAAGAGAAGGGAAAGATGATTAATATGTCTTATAGATTCACTGTCTCTTCACTTGTCCTAGACCTGCCAGTAATTCCACTCCCCTGTGGTTCCACCTTGATCACAGATAATGGAGGCAGATTGAAAGTTTGAAGACACAAGCCTTTCTCTCCTCCTGAACTGACATTACTCACCCAGGCTAAATGAGCTGTACAACCACCGGCACTTGCCTATGGGAAGGCATCTCAGTGCACTTAGCAGTAATGCTGCAATAAAGCAGCAACTGTACTCTAATTAACCAGGTTTCTTTTCTTCCCTTTTTTTCTTTCTTCCTGTCTTTTTTTAGCTGCACAGCAAGCTGCCATTAGCAAGGCTATGATATTGCAATGGAAACAGTAACATAAGTGTGCCTTCACCTCTGCAATTTATTATAACATTCCTTTTCCTTTTTATTTCTTTACAGAAACAGTATAATACAAGGTTATTTGGTACCAGCAAGGTAGCTGTAGCATTCTAAAAGGTGAAATTATGAATGTCGATGAAAAAAAACTCTGTAAAAAAATGTTAAAAATATTCTTACACATGTGTATCTTTTTAAAGATAACCCCCTATTATTTATTCATTTTTAATCTGAACTGGACTTTGTAGTACAAATGTCAAAGTATAATCTCACAAGACCATCTTTGCAAAACAGCTTCTAACAGAAGTGTGTATATATGTATTGGTAAGAAAATTAATTTTATTTTGGAGACAAGACAGCAACAGCAGAAAACAGGGTAGTTAACTTTCTCGGGGGGATTTTTAGGTGGTGTGACAGCATGCAGTACATTACCGTATGCATGTGTGCATGCTCAGTTTGCATCTTACTTTTAGATATATGCCTTATTCTGAATCAGACTGTTAGAGATAAAATGGCCTTTTTTCGTTCCATAACCAGACTTAACAGAACATATAAAAAGGTTTTGTATGGGAATAGACACTGTCATATAGCATCTCCAGAGAGATAAGTCATAACAAGAACCTCCAAACATAAGCTTTTTTGTATGTCCAGGAAGTATTTTGCTCTATAGTTCTCTGTCTGAGGGATTGAGCATTTTACAAAAGATACCTAATTTATAAGGAGTCTTTGATTTCTTGGGAGAAAGCCTGACAATCCTTAATGGAGACAGTAATTTTTATATACCTTTGGCTTGTTTTGATTTTGAAGGTTTGTAAAAGCAAATCTGTATTGTCCTAGGTAGTGCATAACAGCTTAAATCAAGTTAAGCAGTATGTTGTATGTAATTGCACTTCTCATATGCTCTTAAGAATCTGTATATAGTGAAATGTGTTCCAGTTAAAATAACAGATCCATATCTTCTAAATAGTGAAGAAGACTAGGTCTAGCTGGAGAGCTACATTCCCAAACTTGGCAGACAGCCCACTTTCATATAAGAAAAGTGATACCGTTTTTAAGGATCTAGCATATCATTATGAATAAGGAAGAGGAATAAATAGTCCAATATATTTTCAAATGAAATGTGAACAGGAGTATGAATCTTAAAAGTTAAGTTTCTTTAGCAGAATAACTGATACTGTATAAAAATAGGAAGTGTTTACATGCAACGTCATATTGAGTAATTTTATCATCAGCAGAGAATGCTGAATCTATTAAATAATAATAATAAAAAAAGACATTCTTTATGTCATTGCTCATCTCATGTTGCCACTGGAGAGATATCAGTTTAGGAGTGACCTTTGAACTTCCAATTCCTGGCCCTGATAGCTGGCTTCTTGAAAGGATTAGCTAATGCAGCACCAGAGGCAACTTATTAACAAGGAAAGAGAATTGGGGTTATTGTGAGAAAAAACATGGCCCATTGAAATGGAAATTCTGGGCTCAGAAGTTGTAAAGGTCACCAAGCTGGTTATGGGTGAAGGTTGATTTATCAGAAGAAAGAATGGGGAAAGTTGTAATGATTTTTCAAGTAAAAAAAAAAAAAATCCCAATTTTAGTTTGGTTTTGTTTTAAAAAAAAAAAGGAATTTCATTATTAGTCTATGCCCCATTAGGAACTTCATTGTGATCCATATAGAAATGCTAGACAGGTATAAGACAGCTTCCACTGGTCTCCTAGGGTCAAGAACAGTACATTCTAGAGATTCACACAGAGTCTTCAGTAGTTACAGAACCTGTAAAAAAAGCAGTTATCTTTTTAAAAATAAAAGAAAGTGCCTGTTCCTTTTAAAATCAATATTTTTTAGATTATTATTACAGAAATAGTTCCTTGAAAAACTTGTGATTTTAAATACAACAGATGAGATAATCTATCTGGTTTAAGTTAGCTTGAAAGATGAAAGTGCTATCATTTAAAAGGAGATGAAGACCTGGAAAGATGAAGTTACTTTCAAATATCACAAAGCAGCACATGAGTAGGGCTCAAAACTCAAAACTGGTCTTCTGAAGTGCATTTTACCATTACAGTTGTGGGAGTGCCTTGTCTTTTCAGCAAGATCAGCTGCACGAAAGGCATGTTCAGAAATGCAGTCACTGATTTGCAAGAGTCACCCTGCAAATACTTGTGGGCTATTAAGAAACAACCTGTACTTTGCTTGCCTTGTTGGGTGTAGAGCCTGGTGTGAAGATGTTTTCCTTTTGGTATGGGTGCCATCTGCATGGAGTGGGGTGTAGGCTAATGAGCTATTTTAACTGAAAGATCATTCTGTGATTATCTATTACAGTTGCCAAAAAAAAAACCAAGGACACTTCTCAATTTTGGAGCAGTAGAAAAGTGTCAGGTTTTTATTTAACCAGACCTACAAATTCTTGGAAAAGATAATAAAATAATACACATTTGAGCCTGAAAAAATAGCTTATTTTATTATTGAATATGTTTTCCTAATAATAAAGTATTATTTTGGCATATTGCTGAGCAAAAAGAATGGATAGTTTTAACTAGAAGCACCAATCTAGCAAAGGAGAGTAAACCCTAGAAAGTATGTAGAAAAGTAGGCTTCATGGCTGCATACTACTTAAAAATCACTTACCAGTGGTGAAAAAAATCTGCACGATGGGACAATATATTATGCAGTGCATCTAATTTATTTCTTACATAACTGGGAGAACAGACTTCTATTTCCTCATTGGATCTATATAGAGCACACATGCAAAAAAGACAAAAGCTATGTTTTCAGAATCCACACGAATTTTCACAGTATAGTTCGGCATTTTGTTACTGGTACATTTAGGAAAAGCATGGTAAGATTGTGGGTTTCTTTTTTCATGCTGGCAACTACAAACTCTTAATTCTGGGCATAATTCTTATAGCCATGATCAGTGCTGCTAACGATAGCAAGCATTACACCTGCTGGTAAATGTTTTCAGGTTTGGCATTTTGGATAATGCCGGCTATTGGAAGACTAGATGTTAAGTTTAGATGTATAATTTTGTACACAGTGCCACCTGGAGAATTTGGGAATAAGGGTTTGAATATTGGATTATTTTTAATTCGGTTTTGCCTCATATTTATTCAAACTATGTGGGACTGTTAATGAGCTTTCTCAAAGTCTGCTGTGTTTTAGTACTATTACCATTTGCTATGTTAACATTTTGCTGGTTGTCTGGTCTAGAAGATGAATCTTCACAAGAACTTGGGTGAGAATCCTGCCTGATTCTAGTTCTTGAAACCTAAGCATAGAAGTGAAGTTGTCAAAGTCTCTTCAGAGCTGCTGTCTAGCTTTGCAAGTTTGCAAATATTTGTCATCTGTAAGATCCTACGTTTTTACTTTTGAATTTCCTGGATGCTTAAAGGTCTATGACTGGATGTGTCCATACATTCTTCAGTCATAATAATGTTAGTAGGCAAGTCCTATGCAATGGGTTCTGAACAGGCCTGTAAACTGAGTATTCTTCAGCCTGTTGTGGCTGAC
Source organism: Psittacula echo (assembly GCF_963264785.1). Lineage (NCBI taxonomy): Eukaryota > Metazoa > Chordata > Aves > Psittaciformes > Psittacidae > Psittacula > Psittacula echo. Next base: position 8,664,284 of record NC_137740.1, read on the forward strand.
CCGATGGGTGTGATCAGAGCACAAAGAACTTTCTAGGTTTTGCAGAAAATGAGTATTTATAAGGTAGTTGGAGATAGAACCATACCAGTGTCTCACTGTGCAGTGGATCTCCATTGGGCTGCCGAGTCCTTTACCTACAAATCTTCTAAGCCCTTCCTGTAGAATGGAAATGTGAATAGGAACAGAAGCTTTTCTTGTTCAAGCTGAGCCAACAGCAACCTGGTTGGTCCCTCCCGTGAAGGTAGACCTCTTAGGCAGAGAATCACAGGTCTCCTTCAAACTGGGTGAGTGTTGTAACTAATAACGTAACTAGTGATATAATGTGTAACAAGAGGCATTGCTACTGTGTCCAGTGTTTGCATGTTGGAAGAAAGGGATAGTCTCTGCTTGAAGTTTGTGACCTTAGAGGAACAAAATGGATGAAATCGCCTGTCCTTGGCGTTTTCTGCTGCCTCACATTCAGAGGTGCCTAACTCTTTGCATGTATTGGGCATGGAGCAGACACACTTTATTTTGATTTGAGATTTTTCCATAGATTTAGCTCTAAACTACCAGCTGGTGTTCTAAGGAAGAGTCTCCCATACAAACCCATTTTGATCTTTCAGATATACAAAGTACAGTGGAAGATAAAAAAGTAATGATAAGCTTTCCTACTTTGATACATCTCTGGGTAGATTTATGGAAGCCTTCAAGATCTGTCCCTGTGCTGAGCAAGCATAGGCCTAGATTTTAGGGAAGACTTGCTCAGTTTATGGTTTACATCAAGGTCATAAGAAATTTTAAAGCTATGCATAATTTCATCATGAATCATTCTGGTTTTGAACAAGTGTTGTTTTGAGAGTTTGACTTTATACTTACACAAATATTTTGTAGTGGTGAGAGGCTCGGGTTAAAATCTCTAATTTTGGAAGGATATTGTGGTAAACAAAACTGCAATAAACAAATAGAAAGTGATATGAAAAATTAATGGGTTTAGTATTTTTTAATCTTCTTTTTTTTTCCTAATTCAAAAGACAGTTTTCAAAGGTCCTGCAGGAGATTCATTTCACACTGTAAACAAAATACTTAGAGGATTTCATATTCTTAGCATGTGTCATCTTAATATTCAACTTTGTCCGAAAATCTTATCATTCTTCAAGAGCACTCTACAATCGAGCAAAGTTGGTGAAGCTTTTATAATACAGTACTATCATCAGATGGTCCTATTTTTAAAATATAATTGAACTCAAAGAGCTAGTAGATAACCTGGTTTTTAAAAAACCATGAAAATCAACCAGTATAATGCACACTTTTAATTGATGATGATAAAATGCACCAAAAACCATTCTCATTCCTCAGCGGAGCAAGTTCAGGCAATTTCTTTAGTCTATAGATTCCCAGTACGATAGGATTCCATGGCCAGGGATAGAGAAAGAAAGAGAATGGAAGCAAGTTTCAGAATAAGGATATAGGAACCAAATTACCCCTTTCTGTCTAAATTTGCATATCTAGGAGAAATGTCAAGCTGGTATAAGGAATTTTGAATTGCCTTTCTAAAGTTTGCTATGCCAAGAAAAAAAGGCTTTATTCACCTATATACAGGTTTTCCAAACTATAGTTAAGAAACAGAGAGACTTGTCAGAATTTTCTCTTGCCCCGCTATCTCTATCTGGCTGTCTACCTACAGAGTAACTGGACTTATAAGCATGCTGCCTGGATAAAAGGGCTAGGCTGTTACCCTAGAAGTGAGCTTCCTTCATCTTCTAGTGTTGCAAACCTCTATTATGCCAACATATTTCCCTTAAAAGAACATTCTGCTAACATCTGTAGGATCCTCTCACAAAGTGTTTTGTTCCTTTCTGAGACGTGAAGCAAGAAGAGGAGCCCAGAGAAGAGTAGGCAGAAATTAGCATTCCGTGTTTCTCATCATGCAATTGGATTGTGGGGGTAACGTAGAATTTACCTGTGTCTGTAATCATTGTGAGGTTCTAGGACTCATTTGTTTCTGTCCATGATTCTTTTTTCATGCCGAAGGGGAACATAGGGTCCTAACTCCCTCACCTGTCCAGTGAAGAATGGTGAAGTAGAAAATCTAAATTGCTTCAAGTCAAAACCTTTCATAAATTAAGACTTTTATATTCTACTTCTTCTTTGACTGGCATAGAATTTTCCTTTCTGTATGCTGTTTTGGTGTGTTTAGTGGCTACATGTGAGAGCAGTGACATTTATATGAAGTGAATCTATTAAATTCTTTATAATGAATAGCATGTAACTGTAAACCATATACAGTTTTCTCATTTTGCCCTCCTCTGGGAGACTACGACAACATTTTGGCAAGTAGGAGTAAACAGCTTTGTGTTGGCATGCAGTAAATTAAACTGAGTAATTAAAATCAATAGCAAAACACTAGCTAGGCAGAAAGGTCATATAACACAACAGAAAACTGTTGGGTAGCATATTGTAGGAAATCAAAATAAATTTCTGAACTTTTCATTATTCTTCACATGCCTGGAACTGGCCTTAAAAAGCTTGTGAGATATAGCAAGGTATTGATAGCATCATTCTCAGAGATGGAATAAAAATGTTTAAATGCTAATACACGAGTGTTTGCAGGCTACAAGGCTGCCAGATAGAGTGGAAAATAGCAAAGAGGTCTTTAATTTTATTACTATTATATAAACTATTGTTTGTTTAGGTTGCCTTAGTATATTACTTGGTGTAATGCCTGCAAGTATTGAAGCTGAACTATGCCAGTCACCAGTCTCTGTCAGTACAAGTGTCAGTTGTATGTTTTCTGTTAATGTTTCCCTGGTCAGCTGGCTAGCAAGTAGCATTATGCCTGCAAGGGGAAAAGCTGCATGGATGATTTTGCAGGGCATGATGGGAAAAGTGATAGCTCTTGCAGCTCGTGATGGTAAAAGTGAAGGCAAAATTTGCAGATCCAAACCGGCAATAGTCCCGAAGTGAACAGTGACCGAGGAACATGGCCTAACAATTTAGGGGATATGCAAAGTTTTAAGCTACGTGTAAGGTCTTTACACTGATTGTGAGGTTTGAGTAAATAGATAACTCTTCTGATGATAGGATTCTGTTCTAAATAAAAGCACTTCTTTTATGGCTAAGGCTTCCAAAAGGAAGTCTGTGATAGGGTTTTTGCTTCTTTTGCTGATGAAATGTGTTACGGTGGTGGAAGGAAGTGGGAGGAAATCATGAGACACGACTCTGGGAAAAGTGGAGATGTAAGATGAGTCATTTAGAAGTGTTTGCTTGGGAGAAACTGAAAAGGAATCAAAGGCATAGCTAACCTGTAACAAGTACACTCAGTCGTGAAGTGGATATGAGTTAAAAGTAACATATTTTATAAAATAAACTGGTTGAGCTGGGACAAGGAGAATGTTTTGAGACCTGTGAGCCCTTTTGGCTGGACTTGTTTGCCTTTCTCAGCTCAATCTGTTGTTCTAATAGGCAATGCTACTCTGCCTTTCTTATCTCTCTTGAATTTGCCAGCTCCATTAGCTCTCTGAGGCAGCTGTCAGGGAGAAGAGATCTTGTTGTGTATTCATTCAGGAGGTATGAAATGTTGCATTTATAAGCTTTTCCTTAAGTCTTCATTTCTGGCTTTGCTGCATTTCTCCTATACAGTTTTGAAGAGCTTACCCTGACTGTGCAAAACCTGGGACACTGTGTGGCTCTAGCAGACAGCCCTGAGCTGATCAGGGCTTTTTTTTTGTTGTGGGGTAAATGGTGAGTTATGGTGCATTTATCTGAGAAATCAGAGCCTCCAGCTGGGCAGGCACTGGGGAGATATGAAACAAAAGCACTGCATTATTGCTGTCATGTGCTGTTCCTGTGTATTCCTGAGGTCACTTAATTTCCCTTCCACTATTCATAATTTCAGTTTAAAACAATACTTTTTTGGGGTTTTTATGCATCCATTTATATTGTCTGTTTTCAATTTAATCCTAGTAATTTTAAAATAATAACAGTGATAGGCAGTTTTTGTACTGGCTGGCTGTGAGATAGCTGTGTCTTGTCTTTTAAATACATACTGTATTCTAATAATGCTAGGAATTGTTTGAGAGCAGAAACAGTGCAAGCTGATCTGTCATTTAAAGTTGGGTTCAGATTTGGTTTGCTTGAGTTTGAGAATGGCTTGGCCTTTTTACTCTGTTCCCTTGAGAACATGTGTCCACATTCTACAGTCAGCATGGGACAAACACAAACCAGGCACACTCATCTTCTGATGGAAGACTCCAATGATCTAGACAGCAGGAATATTGCAGGTTCACATTATCTGCATTAGGATTACTGTATATGGAACATGTGTTATATCTGTTGTAAATGGTTTAACTAGCCAGGCCGTCATGGTTAATGAACAGCAGGTTTAATGCTTCTGAGACAGAGATTCAGAAAGGGATATGACCATGATCACATCCAGTTGAAAATGCTATAAGACATAATATTTATCATCTTTTTCCCCAGTTTTAGTCCAGATAATATCTTCAAAGAGCTTTTGTTCTTTTTATATTTTCAGTTTTAGAGAATGTTGGACTTAAAGTATTACATGTATATCATAGAATGGTTAGGGTTGGAAAGGACCCTAAGATCATCTAGTTCCAACCATCCTGATATATATAGGGTATTATATACAAATAGTGCATGAAAATACATAGAAACAATATTTGTTGTTCTGCTTTGATATGTTTTAATGTAGTAAGTGGGCTTCCTTTTTTAAAGTTAGCTGTTAACTTTTAAGACCTTCTAGAATTTCTTTTTTCCCATGCTTGAATTTTTACTGTCATTAACGGAATAGGAAATGGTATCTACCTTCCTGTCTGTTAATGCTTAACCCTAATTTATGAATCCTATTTAAAACTGTGGTTCACATTCAGCAGGACTGTGCATCTGCTTAAACCTAAGCTAATGTACAACTGTAGGCAAAATGAGATTGATGCAAAGTCTTCTACAAACATTTCAAACCATTTTTTAACACTATGCTAAGTAATAGCTTGATGCAATTTTTCTAATTAAGTGCATGTGTATGTGCATCAAATCTTCCGTATTATCACAGTGAAAATACCATACCTTTTATCTACAGTATTACATGGCTAATTTTCAGTATTACAAGACTCAGTTTCCTAGAATGCTAACATAATAGCTAACACACATATCTCTATGTATATATAAAACACCTCAGTACATTCTTGTGCCATTTTACAACCAGAGGGACTACGTTTGATACATGGTATAGCCTGAGAAAAAAAAAAAAAAGATATGAAATTGTGACTCCTGCTTGGAAGCCTTTAAATATTTAAGGTTATTACAACCTACATTTTCACCATTTGTGTGTTTAACTCGATAGCTGTATAAATTATACGTCAAGTACTCTTGCAAACATTTCCTAAAAGCACATTGACAAACATCCTGGGATTCTTCTGGAAATACACGGAATATGGAGCATTTTGAAGACAATTTGCTTATAAAACTGTTTGTATCCCATATGTATGCTGCTTTATCTTATTTGCACCTGCCTTTTTATTTATCTAAGCACAAATATTACTGTTTCTTGACACTTATTTGGAAGATTTTTACATGCTTTGTTTCAATGCTTAAGCCTTATTGCAATATAGACTCTTTATCTTTTACAGTGCCTGTCCTACAAAGCTTTACTTTTCTAAAATGGAAGTCAGTATTTGAGCCAAACCTTCTGAAATGTGAAACAAATGAGTTCATCGGACACATGTAAAATAATCCTCTGGAAACCTTTCTTCAAATTAAAGTAAAAGGCCACGGCACTACTACTAGCTTCTCCATAGGTTAATGTTTTGTATGCAGAGTAGTCCAACATGCTGTTGGTAACAGCAATGTAAAAGCCTGAAATAAACTGAAGAACATTACTGCTACCTACTAATATTTTGTTTGCAAACCAGAAAGACAAAGCTGATAGCATTGATAGTATTTTGTTTTACATAGAGTTTTCACTGAGCCTTCTATGTATGACTCAATATTCATGTTACCTTTTAGAATTGTTAGTGCTTATCAGTGCAGGCAATGTTAATGTTAAGAAACACAAAATAACATCTTGGGATCTTTTCTGTATTTCCTTTTCTTAATTTTATCAGTAGAGACTGTGACCTAAGACTCTCTTCCAGGGTTTTATCTGCCCACTTTTTCCTAATCTGTAATCTTATGGCATCACACTTCACACTATTAGGAATACGTGGTTATGTGCCTGGGCTGGCAACTAGTGAAACATCTGCTTAGATAATCTCATTGATTAGGCTCTGGAAATGCAAATATTTGATCAGTGATTTTAAGAATAACTTCTCTGGAGCCTTACAGTGTGTACCTAGAAATCATTGAAGGCATAGTTTTTTCAGGTGCATATAGATCCTGCTGTAGTTCAAACTACTAGCTTTAAATCTCCATACCTCTTCCCAGAGTTTGCCATAGATTTGGCTCAGAGAATAAGATGCAAAGAGCAGGGAAGGTCTCCTGTTTTTTAAACTGGTTATGTTTCCTGAGAGCACAAAAAGAATACTTCTGTTGGCAAGACATATAATTGTGCATTGCATTAGTGCTCCCTGACTTGTATATTGTGAGTCACGTTGCGTTTGCAGTTTCTACTGTACTCTCACAGTGTATCAGCCTCCTTGCTGACCTGCGAGCAGTGTGTACATTCTCTTGCTGTATTTTGTAACAGTCTAAAGAGGAAGAAAAGTGTCTAGAACTTTGCCATTAACTTTAGCAGCAAGAGAATGTGAAGAGTCTGTCAAGGCTAAATAAAACTTCGTGTAATTTAGCAAAATCTATCCTACATTTCCCTTTGCCTCACCATCATGTCTAGTTATACTGCAGAAGAGGGTAAAGGAGGTAATGCTCTTGTAGTCTAAACAAACTCAGCACAGTGAAATGGGACAGTACTTTGAAATATGCATAAGGATTGCAGTTGCTCCATTTTTGACACTGACTGTTCAGGTAGAGAGAAAAAAAAACCAAAACCAAACCAAAACACGGGCTTTTCTTAAAATAAATATTTTTTTAAAGGGCTATAAAGAAAAATGGTGCTGGAACTATTACTGTGAAAAATTGGTGTGGCCTGGTTGATATTGTGCATACAGTTTGGAAAAACAAGATTAGTGCAACCCATACCATTTTTCATTTTCTCCTGTCTTCAACAGCCCCAACCATTGCAGCATCTCATTTTTTTAAACTTTGTGTTAGGATGAGAAATCCCATGTGTGTACAATTGCTTCTGGCTGCCTGGTCCCTCTGCTCTGAGCTTTTTACCTTTGCTTGCATGTTTCCATGTCTACTGTAAATAAGAAGTGACCGAGGGGGCAGGATACTTAGTCTTTCCTCAGATCAGTACTACTCTGTGGGTCAGCAACTAGGAATGCTTGAAAAAAGCATGAGGAGGGAAATTTCCCCTGTAGACTGAGGGCAGCACCTTTGCATTGGTTTCATCTCTATTACCTGGGGAAGAAAGCCTGTGTAGGTTATTTCTGAACCAGTAATAGCTGACAAAAAGACCACTGTGAATATGATATCAAAAAATTTAAGTAACAAGAAAATTTCAGGTTCCACATCCCCCCCCCCTCCACCTTAAGATAAGAACTTTAATGCCCAGGTGGCCATCTAAATATTTTGTTCTTGCAGCGGAGTAGGAGGAAGATCAGCATGTGTCAGAGCTGGGCAGCAAGGGTATATATAAAGCAGTAGCTCTTGGTGTGTGAGTCAGAGTAGTGAAGTCCTGTTGCACACAGGTTCACTTTCAAGAAAGGGGCTTACTGTATTTATTGTTTCCCTTTCAGCTAAGAAAACTGATGTTTTTCCTTCCAGGTTCCTCTTCCCCACAGTCTGTGTTTAATATGATAGCTCTGAGCGCTGTCTCTGAAAGGGGTAAATGGAGGACACAAAAGGCAGGTCTGCACAGCACAATGCAAGTTTAGCCCTGGAAAAGCAGTATTGCCATTGCTAACAACAGGCCACATGCTGGTATGGAGAAGAAATGGGAGACCTGCAGAATGGCCCTGTAGCAGGAAGAATGTGAGCATGCCTGGGGAGAGTTAATCTGCAACACTGTGAAGGAGAGGGGGATGTTATAAAGCAGGTTTTTAACAGAGGAAGATGGAAGGGAGCAATATGAAGGAACAGAGAATAAAACTTGTGTATGAGCAAGATGTGTAGCCTGGGGAAAAAATAAAAAGTTTGCAATGCTGAATTTAAATTATTTGCTCTCACATTGTTATATCTTGTACATGTTTTAAAATTATGTGCTCTCATGCAAAGAAATCAGGTGATTTTCCATCATAAATCAGTCTTTATAGCAAACAAAGTTTGGAGGTACGTATCTTAGACCTGCTCTTTTCTGGAAATAAAGATGAGGCACTATCAGAGATTGAGAAGATGGAGCAAATTGATTAATTAAAAAGCAGTAAATCATCAGCTCTACATGATTTATGTATAAAAGAATTTGGAAGAAGCTTAGGAATGAATTAGCTGAACTGCTAACAAAGATATGCACTCTCATTAAAACCAAGCTCTGTTCCAGAGGGTTGGCAAGTATCTGGGGTTTATCCTATATTTAGACCGGTAAGCATTACATCTGCACATTGCAAATGGTCGGAACAGGAATTTAAAAGGGAATAATAAAACACCTGGAAGATAGCGATGTGAGAGACTTTAATGAGAACATTTCAGCAAGGAAAAATTATGTTTCACTACATTTCTCATGACTGTGAATGTGCCCACAAAAAGAAATACGAATGGCCACATTGGATCAGACTTGAAGTCCCTCAAGCCCAGCGCCCTGCCTCTAATAGTGCTCAATCACAGCCACGTGAGAAGGAAAGCAGAATCAAAAGGATAAAATAGCCCTTTTCCCCTGGACTTGATTAATAGAAACAAAGGTCCCATTTAAGGGGGTCACTACAAACATGCTGACATCATCTCTTTCCCAGAAACCAGTCCTGAGTGTACTTGTGCTTAGAGATTTCCCCACTCACAAAAAGGCATTAGATGGTAAAATAGGCAGTGTTTTCAGAAGGACTAAAGAGAAGTGTGATAAGCTATGTGCTCAGAGCAGCACTAACCAGTCCCTGAAGTATAATTGTTACAGTAGTATTTTCATCTTGCAAGACCAGTGGTTTGTTTTAACCTCCTTTCATTCACAGTTTGAGATTAACAAGTATTGCCAGATAGCGAAGCCTAACTAAAGCTATGCTAAACTCATGCTAATACATGTGATGTATTTTTGTTAGCTGCTCTTCACTCCTCCAGCCATATTTGTCCATGCTAGCCACATGTAATGCTTCTTCTAGCTGTGATTATGGGTACTCTGTGGTCTGTGGTGCTCTCACCCACCATTCCCATTAGCTCCCACCCCTGTTTCTGATGGATTCTGTTTCAGCCCTTGGAAGAGTAAGCACAGTGCTGAGAACCAGACACAGGGTCTCAGTTCATCACAGAATCTTATGCAGCTTCTCTTACTTACACATCTTGCAAAAGACTTTAACTCGTGTATCCTTTTTTTAATTTTCTTTTTCTTTAAGGTGTAACCTTTGTATTTTGGTAGTAAATAAGCTGGATTGACTCAAAGCTACCTGACTTAGACTTCCTATGTTTTCTCCATGCGATGAAGTAACTCCCTTTGTAACAGAAATATGGTTGCAATATGTACCAAAAAGAAGGTGTTTCTGGCTTGCTCACCAGTCATTTCTCTTTATCTCCCTTTGATTCCACCAAATACCAAGGTGCACTATCCCCTTGGGAATTCCTGGGAATGTTTCCTCACTTTTAGGTTTCATCTACCAGGCTTATGAGGTGAGCTGCCTGACATAATGTATTTTGACTTTTTAAAAGCTTGTGACAAAGTCTGTCACAATGCACTGCTACAAAGGCTAAGTAGTCACATATGGTGACAGGGCAAGTATCACCATAGATCAAAAACCGACAAGGAAACAAAAAGGCAGAGGGCTAAGTGGTCAGTTTTCATCACAGTAAAAGGCTAGCAGCTGCATTTCTTAAAGTTACCTATCAGGTCATATGCTAAATACATTTATTAATGATCTAGGGAGAGAGGTGAAAGGTTAGGTGGTAACACTTACAAATGATGTAATTACTTAAGTAATTTAAGCCTGTAGCACACTGTTAGAAACTTTTAAGTGATCTAAACAATTTACTCAAATGAATAAAGAAGGCTCAGGCCTGATAAATGAGAAGTTAGTACGTGGAGGAAACAACACAAAAATCTTATCCTCAAACTGAAAGGAAAAAACCTGAATAATGCTGTTGGCAGATCCATAACAGAAACCATTTGAGATGCTGTTATGGTAGAAAAAATGAACAAGGTGCTAGAAGACGTAAGAAATGGGACATTTAAAATGAATTACCGAACTCTGTCTTCATTGCGTGGAGACAGACGATAGGATAAAGCATAATATTATGGGTAAGTTTGCTCAGCTAACAAAGTCTGATCCATGATGACAATTTCCTGTTTTCTTTTGTCTTTATCCTGCTCATACATCATCTACTATCAGAGGTGCTCTGATCTTTATCAGCAATAATATACATCAGGAAGGCTAAGGCTTCCAGAGAGTTTCAGATTTTGCTAAGGGCAGTTCAGTAACCAACCTCAACCAAGCTACAACTGGTAAAAACCTATTTCATATCCATTCTTCTTCCTTTGGTAATTAGTTAAAATTGACATCAAAATGACATACATTAACAATCTCAACTTTGTATTTAGACTGGGAAATCCTCAACATTTTAAATGTGGGTTTCAGAATTCAGATGTTACTGAAACACTTCCTCAAGTTGGGGCTCTTATGAGACTTAGAAATTATTCTTGCATGGAGAAGAAGTCACCTGAGACTAACCTAAATGAAGTTAACATAGAATTTAAAAATTATTCTTGCAGAAGAACAGGGAGTGGTGGGAATAGATGAACAGATGGGAAAGGGAGAAAAGGAGACTGAAGAAAAGGCTAATTAGGTAATTGAGGCTAAGAGGCTATTAGAGCTGACCCAGTGGTTTACTGGTAGTGCAGTTCAGGGACTTGAATTTGGGATTGAGGTTGGTCCCTCATTCCCAGGCCAACATGTGCTCCAGACATTGCAAGGATTCAGTTTTATAGACTGTATGATCCTGTAAGTATGTGTTTTCCAGACAACATACTCTGGAAGGCTTGTATGTCAGATTATAGTGGAGACAGGAAAGAATAATGGAGTAAAATGCTGAATTTGGACATAGAAACTAAAATGCTATGATAATGGTAAATTGTTTGGTGAAATTCTTTGGCAGAAGGGGAAGGTCATTTAAAAGGTCATTTATTTGAAGTCATTCCATTACCTTGTTTCTGGCCAATTTGAAGCTGGTATGCTTGTGGTGTGTGAGTCTTGTTTCCATCTTTCAGCCTCTTAAACTATCTTTCTTTCTGATCTGGTCAGTGATACATTTTCTTCTGGGTTTTATATGCTTGTTTTCTTCCTAATATCAGAATATTCCCCCCAGCCCTTCAGTACCTGCATTTCAGGACAGAAATGCTGGCTCCCGCATCCTTCTCTTGCATTCATGACGCCTTCAGAGGATTACAACTTTTCTTGTTCTAGTATTTTTGTGGAAAGTAATCTGTTCTTCCTCTCTTTTTTCTTTCTTTTATAAGCACTGCAGAAAGATACTGCTTTTGAAGCAATGCATGGCTGGAACACCTGTGGTCAGTCGGCAAATCATATTTTGACAGCAGAAAAAATCACCATTCATTATCCCTGCAGTTTAAAATAGAGTTCATATGGAATAATTTCAGTATTCAACTGCTACTTCAGTGGAAAGGAGCTGCATTTTAAGATTTAGTAATTGGACAGAATAAATGAAAGCTAGAGGAGGGAGTATGGCTTTGGTTGGCTGGAGGGAGAAAAGAAGGTAAATTTGCTGCTTGTCCACTGAAGACCCCACTCGTACCTGCTGCTAGCAAAAGACGTTTGGATTTTGCTTTCAACTGTGTGAGCTTGTGTTATATTTGGGGGAGACAGACAAGTGATGAGCGATGGATGGCACTGCAGGAAACCTCCTGCCACAAAACTATATTGAGGTTTGGAGAACCTGCAACAGCACTTCATTTCAGGATGTGCTGTTGTCTACTACAAGATTGCTTTAAATATAATTCAGTAATTAAAAAAAAATATTTCCCTCTGATTTTAGGTAGAATGGTTTTGTTATATTTTTGTTATTGGCATTATTGTAGTACCTAGAACACTGGCCTGTGGACAAGGACCACATTTCTCTAAGGTATTCCACAAACACAGTGCAAAGGACATTTCTCACTGTTATTTTCTGTTTATTGTTTCTCCTCACCACTGAATTTTCCTTGTCAGAACATTGCACTATGTTGAAGATACAGTTTTGTTAGAAAACTTTCTTAGCAAGTTCTTCCTGAATGTGTCCATGCATGTTTGAAACGTGGGGAATTATTCTCATTTGCTCATGCGATTCTGTTTCTAAGTTTTGACTTTCATAGTCTAAAACAATAATAATGTACTTTCGGGAGATTTTCAGTATCTTAGTATTTCTGATGGGAATGTTCTATCTGATGTGGAGATCTCATCAGTTAGCACTGATGCACGTACCCAGTGCCATGTTTATTACGAACATTTAAAATGCAGAAGTTCTCAAAAAAAAAAAAAAAAAAAAATTGAGTGTTTTTTCCCCTTGAAGTTGTAAAGGATGCAGATTTTGCAAGCAATCTTTGTACAGTTAACTATTGTTTGAGTTCCATAGCAATCTTTATACATGATACTTAATTAACCTTACTCCTTGAAAGGATTGCTAAATGTGTAGATTTCCTGATTTTTAGGAAAGCCATTGAATTATGCAGTATTTTTATATGTAAGAAGAAACCAGGTATTGGTAGAAGTAGAAAACCTTGAGGTGTTAAAAATGATAAAAACATTTGGAGAACATTTGAACGCATATTAGGAAGAATAAAAACATGACTTATTTTGCAGTGTCTGAAACTGTATTAGCTGTGCCAAAACCCATTCAGTTGTCTGTAAAAAATATATAACACCATCTGACATATTCACTGTCACTCTATGCTCTGTGAATCAAATATAAAATTATGTGCAAGAAAAAACCCTACGAACTTATTTTGTCACAAGTAAGCTCAGAATTTTGAAGACGGTCAGCTCCACTTGTCAACATGAATAAGCAAGAAAAAAAATAATGGCTTAGACTAACAGAGGAACAAGTCAGTAAGGCCTTCAATTTGAAAGGGCTGCCTCACAGAAAAGGAGTTTGCAGTGTATGATTAACACCCTTATATTTTCTCCAGAGTTGTTTGGATTTCTTGCAGTTAATAAATAGGGACATCCAGCTTTAAGAATAAAATTCAAACACTGAGAAGCAGTAGGTAAATCTGGTGTTTTAGTAGTGTCAATGAATAACTGAAGGTTATTTTCCAAAGCTGAATTGGAATCAGGTTTTGTGCTTCAAAGGTCTTTAAAATTTAGACTTAATTTCCTCTGAGGTAGGGACTTGGGCCCACCCCTCTGAATTCTATACACAAGCTTGGAAATTTGTAAGATCGTTAAGTTGTATCCTTACATCTGCAAATTGATGGCAATTGAAAATGATCACCACAGTGTGTCACCACAGCTAACACTACATTGCAATTGGATTCACTTGAGCATTTCTCTACAAGTCAGATCACTTAATTTTTCTTTTGGCCATTGATCTTTTACAGCACCTGCAGCTTTTTGTTTTTCCTCCAAAGATCATCATTTTACTTTGAAGTCTAGTGACTGATATGTCTAACCCAATCCTGTAGAGGCAAGGAACTGAATAATTACTTCATGAGTGCCATATGAAAAAGCAGTCCAAAGACTGTTTATGCTGCTCATTAAAGTCATTGGGAATTTGGCTGGGCAAGAGCTTCCTGCTTTGGTCATGCAACTGGGGAGGGAGCGTTCCAAAGATTGTTATTTTCTAATTATTTGTGTTGTGGCACCACAAAAGGATTTGATTAACACCGTTATGTGTTTAAGACTTAAAGAACAGATAGCACACAGCAGAACCCCTGTCATCCCCCAGTGTTTTTTCTCCAAAGTCTTAACTCTCAATTTTCAAAGAGAAATCAGGTAGCAAAGAAAAAAAGAAAAAGATAGTAAAGTTTTCCCTTGAGATCAAAATTGTTAGAGTTGAAATTAAAATTATGTCTAAAAAAATACAAGTATAGTTAGGATAAAATTAGGAGTAAAATCCTGGTGCCTCTGAAGATCTCAAGTTTTTGAGACTGAATAAGACTCTAATTTTATTTTTATTTGTAACTGAACAATTTCATCTTACTACATGCTACCAAAACAGAGTAAATGTCCTAACTCCAGACTGCAAACATATAGGACTAGAAAAGCACGTGTACATTCACTCTTGGAGTAACAAATCTGCTGGGTTGGAAGTGCTGCCTTGTCAGATGGGAGAAGATGCTCAAATCCACTGGCTCAAGCCTTTGACTGTCACTGGACTATGACAGTCAAAATAAAGAGAAAATCTTCATTTTTGTGCTTCCATCTTCCTTTGAAAGAAAGAAATTTGCATTGCATTTACCTTTAAGATTAGGCAGTCTGAATTTGTTTCAAAATTATGTAGAGTATCAAGCTTCAGTTCTATAAATATGTTTCTAAAAATGGACTGGAAATTAGTTGCATGCATGTTATTCTCTGTGGCCGTTCTTAGAATTGTGATGGTTCTCCTTTAAGCAACCGTTCAGAAGCACTGAAATCCAGGCAGTTGTGTATCAATTAGCAGGGTGCATTTCTTAGTGTGAGCTGCCTGGAAATGCAAAATGGCAAATCTGAGCATTAGGCTTTCTACCATCATTTTTCTTTCCTACCTCTAACTACAAATCGGCTTCGTTGTGACTTACAGTGTAAGAAGTTGGTGCATTTCTGCAGATCCATGATAAGATATTTTTCTGTAGTAAGAAATGCAGTTAAACTCCGCATTCTGAATCTATTCCTGCCAGGCCTTAGATGCATTAGTATTCTACTGGCAGCTGCCTGTAGGTAGGAATATTGTTTTTGTCCATAACCAGAGGGAACAATCAGACTAAGCCGTTCCCCGGCTATAAACCAGCCAAAGTAATTGGGTTTAATTTTAATTTTTGTAATAGCTTTAAATTAATAGGAGCAGCTGCTGCCACAGTGTGTGGGTGTCCTTTTCCAGAAGGCATAGAACAAAAAAGGGAAAGAGTAAACAATAGTGCATCTAGGACACAAAGGTTAATTCAAGAACTGAGCAATGTCTTTTCATTATCAAAAACTCAGTTGGTGATATCTAACACTGTGTCTCTCTTCTTTCTTTTTCTTTCCCTTTTTTCCTTTTCTCCTTTAATTCCCTGATAAGATCTCAATCTGATTAGGCTCCTGTGTGTAAAGATGTGTTGTTGGTATCTAAACGCTAACTCTCTTTCTCTATATGACTCACAAATAGATTAGCAGTGACAAAGTGCTAGGAGAGATAAAAATAGATTAGCAGTGACAGGAGAACTATTATAATTATTTTGGAAGATACGGTTTGAATTAAGAGTTTGGGCACTTTCTGCCCTGAGAGGGTGAATGTAAACCTAGGAACTGAGGATGGTTTCTGCTGTTGTGTCAGACACCAGATAGTGAAATGTCAATACCAGATGTCCTAGACATCAAGATTAGCCATAATAGCCAAATGCAGCCATAAAGTGATGTGTCAAAGTGGATAATAAAACAGATGCTTAGCTTCTATAATGAAGGGGAAAGGGAATGAAATATCAAAAGTGCCTTTAATGCATTAACAAAGTTGTCTTCAACTTGCTTAAAAGTAGAAAGTTATTGAACCAAGGAGAGCTATGTGTCATTTAAACATTAATTATCAGCAGATGAATTTCAATTAGCATTAGCCTTTCTGAAATCCTGATTTTCCTCCTATTGGTCTCATTTTACATGAAATTTTTATAACATAAAGCAAGGCTTGTCCTTTATTATTTCTCCCATGCTAATTTGGAAACAAATAAAGTTCAACAACTCAGCAACATGCTGCTTAAACTTGCATTACGGTTTGAGGACTGGGAGCTAGAATACATTTACCCACTGCCATATCATCTGCTTGATTTGAGATCAAATGAGGGATGTCCTATAGCACTCCAGAGTAAGGGTGAATGACAGAAATATGTTAAGATACTGGAGAAACCTATTAGGTTAGTGCACTGCATGCGAACAGCTGGTGGCATTTTTCCCTTTCTGATACTTTTAAAAAAAATTAAAAAAATTGTTTCTCTGTCCTTCATATCTGTGCCTTAAAAAGTAATTTTTAGGTCTTAGTCATAAGCAAGTTCCTTATTTAACCAAAATTTATAGAATTATAGCATGGCCAAGCACGTCACTAAACCATGTCTCCAAGCACTGCATCTGCGTCTTTTAAATACCTCCCTGGGCAGCTTGACAACCCTTTTGAGGGAGAAACTTTTCCTAATATCCAATCTAAACCTTCCCCAGCAGAACTTGAGGCCATTTCTTCTTGTCCTATCATTTGTTACTTGGGAGAAGAGACTGACCCCCACCTCATTGCAACCTCATTTCAGGTAGTTGCAGAGAGCAAGAAGGTCTCACCTGAGCTGTTTTGTCTCCAGGCTAAACCCCAGTTCCCTCATCCATTCCTTATCTGAATTGTTCTCCGGGCCCTTCATCAGCTTTGTTACCCTTTTCTGGACCCACTCCAGCACCTCAATGTCTTTCTTATATTGAGGGGCCCAGAACTGAACACAATATTTGAGGTGCAGCCTCACCAGTGCTGAGTACAGGGGGACGATTACTGCCTTATCCCTGTCACACTATGTCTGATACAAGCCAAGATGCTGTTGGCCTTCTTGGCCACCTGGGCAGACTGCTGGCCAGATATAATGATGAAGTAAATTCTTGAAACTCCAAATGTTCAAGAACCAAGGCAAAAATGTGGGCAAATAAATTATTTTTTGAAGTCTAATTAACTGCATCACTGGCTCTTTATTGTACCTTTCCAAGAACATCTCAATTCCTTTCTGTTTCTCTTTGTAGATCCTGAGTCTTGCTGATCAGACTCCTTAGCTGCTGCTAATTGGCAAACACATACTTTGGCATAATGAGAAGGTTTTGTTCTCCATTTCATATTAGCAATGAAAGGCCAAAACTGATGCTCTGCAGTAGACCAGCTTCTCGGAACTATTATACAGAGGCCCATTACTACTGCTATGTCTGTAAATCTTATTACATTTTCCCTCACCATGATCCTAGTTTAGCTGAGATCTGCTCCAATCATTAAAGACCAGTTTATAATGTTGTGTAATTGAATCAGTTAGAGTCTGCAGGACCATAGTGTTTTGTTGTCAAACATGACTGTTAAGTTAGTTTCATCAAATTACAAGTACATGGTATGACTAGAGAATCTTCTGTCTAAATAAAGCTAAAAAAATCCATTAATAAAATTAAGGGTGCATATAGAAATATTGAACATCTCTAGTCTGCAGAAAAAGATTTTGATCTACCTCCGAAATATTACTCATTTATGCTGAGACAGAACAATTGAAGTTCGGTGAAAGGTCGCATGCAGACCGTGGTTATTACTTAAACAGGTACCAACATCATAACGTTGCCAGAAATGTCTTTGTTGTAATGATTTACCATCATGTATATTCATTTTTATCTCATCAGATAAGCCAGAACTCTCGAGAAGGGCAGCAATCCAACTTGGAGCAGTACCAAATACCCTTTTCTCCTTTGCTTTGTAATTTAGGACTGTGTTATTTTCCATACCTTTTTGTCTGGGTGTGGGTTTTTTTCCCTACCTCAAGAATTCATCTTTTCTTCTACTCACTGGCTAGGCACTGATATATCCCCTGACTGTTAAGGATAATAAAAATATAAAGATGTCCTGAATTTCAGTAACAGTTCTGTCAATGTAGCCTTATACTAACATTCCTTCATTAATTATGCCTCATCCCTTGTGCTGATGTATTAGATCTGTATCAAAGGATGTAGCCACGCTCCAGCCAGAGGTTTGGCTGAAGCGTATGTAGTAGTATGAGTCTACATCAGCTTGATAGCAAAATAGAGGATAGTTTAGCTGGCAGTGCATCGCTTTCTTTTTATGGGGGTGGGTTTCTTCAGTTGTGTGATATTAGCTCCTGCTACGGTGTCTGCCAGTTTCGGCACCTGGAAAGAGCTGCAGTCCCTGTGAAGACTGGTGCACTGGCACATTAGCTGTGCCATGCACAGGCCCCTGGCATGGAGGTTGTCTGTATGAGTGAAATGCAGGCTCTGGGATCTGCTCGCCAGGTCCTGAGATGTTCAAGCTGTTCCACTTCATTTGAATAGAGGAAATTTGAGTCTCACATAACATTCTTGTTCAGATTTCTTATGTCAATATATGTATATGTTAATGTATATATATGTTAATGTATATATATGTTGTTTCTGTCTTTTAGGCAAAGAATTCCCTCTAAGAATGTGTATTACTATCGCTGCCCAGACCACAGGAAGAACTATGTCATGTCATTTGCTTTTTGCTTTGACCGAGAGGATGACACTTATCAATTTGCTTACTGCTACCCCTACACCTATACTCGCCTTCAGCATTATCTTGATAACCTACAAAGGAGGAACATGGACTACTTTCGCAGAGAATCGCTAGGGCTCAGCGTGGTAAGTAATAGACATGCTTGCCAACTAGCAGGCTTCATTATGAATGTCTACCCGTAAATGCTTACAGAATATAATTCATCATCCCTGCTAATGTACACACATGCACATATTTGTTTTAGTGCTATCAGTGACACATGAGGTAGTGTACCTGAATGGTGAAATATAGACAAATGCTAATTTAATTTCACATAAAATATTTCCTTTGTAATATGCAAGGTAATGTGAAATTCCCATGTAGGATCTGTTTATGTTGAAAGACATTAAAAGATGAAACTTTAACAGCTTTATTGAAGAAATGTGATTTTGGAGTACTCTGTCCATTTGTCTTTCTGGAAGAGCTTTTCTGTTTTGAAGGAAATACATGTCTTTGGAACTAGATTATAGCTTTTCTTGGCAAAATAATGCTAAGCATACGCAAACTGCCCATCTTATTTAATCTTAAAAATGCTTGCTTTTTTTTTCTTTGGTGATATGAAATTAAAGGGAGTCTAGTGGTCTCAGTATAGATCCTAGTGGCCTCATGAAAATGAAATGTGATGGTTCTTCTGGTGTAGGAAAGAGGGTTAATGGTAAAGGCTGAACTTCTGCTCACTTTGCTATAACCTTTCTCTGAAATGTTGCCTGTCCTGAGGATTTGGCAAGCATGACTCAGCCGCTCCCAGATCAACTCAGAAATTAGATCATCAGATCAGATTAATCATCAGATTAAAAAATAATGGCTGAAATCTTGTGGGTTTGTTTAAGGATTTCTTTTATTTGCTTGCTTTTTTGTTTGTTTGGGGTTTTATTTTCACATTCGCAAACTTTATAGTGCACTTACCTCTTGTCTTAATCTTTTCTTTGAGATTTGACCTAAACTTACAGTGTGTGTGTGGGAGAAAAAGAAAGCTGTGGTTCCTGTGAAGGCTGCTGATCCCAGCAGCGGGGGCTTTAAAAAGAATCCCAGTGTATATTGTGAAAATCAGAATAAAATCATATGTATAGCTTGCAATGGAATAAATGGAAGACTGCCAGCATTATAGCAGGCTATTGAGATCCCTATGGCATAAAACTTGGAGCAAAACAATCACTTATAAAAAGTGAAACCAAAATTCACTAAAGAAAGTGGTTTTTAACTCTTTTGTCAGTTAAATACTGTTCTTGTTTTAGAGATGACTATTAGATATCTGTGAGCTGGCATTAATTATTAATCATGCCAATTAGGGGGACAAACAATTATAAGGGAAAAGGGTATTAAAAAAATAGAAAAGTAAAATCTTCAGAGAATGGAGGAAAGAGCACTATCATCTTAATGTGTGTAGGGTTTTAATTATTAATCTTAGAGGACAGAGCTGTCATTAATGCTATAATGAAACTGAATTTGTTTCCTTTCACACTGAAAATAGTGTATAAACAGTCACATTTGCATATTCATCAAAACCCTGATCTGACTGATTAAAACACTGAGATAGAAGGATTTGTCTTTTATCTGCATTTTGACAGACAGAGCTATACTCTTAAATCTTGTTAGCATTGTGTTGCCAGTAGTTGCTAAATATTATTTTTCATAATTCAGCAAACCAAACAAACAGATGCCATTCAAAATGTGGCAGGAAATATGCTGTATGTAAGTCCTGATTTTATAGCTATATGTACACACAGAGTAGTTTTTGCAGAAATTGATATGGTAACATTTTGCAGCTCACCATGCTGATCTGTATAAAAAGCTTCAGAATCAGGCTCGTGCTGTAATCTTTGTAAGTAACATTGCAATCTCAGAGCTTTTCTGGCTTTTCTCCACACACAACTGTCCTCGAACAGCTTGGTAATTTTATGTCTTTGCTGAGCTTGAATAGATAATTTCCATAAGATCTCTGTGAGTTAAATATTTTAACACAGAGCTTTGTTGCTATCATACATCTTTAAATGGTGAAAAACAGGATTCTTCAGCCTTCACTGCACAGCTCTTCATAAAAGCAGAAGCTGGCTGTACTTTAGAGAATTGCGTGCCATATAGGATAGATTTAGAGCTAAGAAAGTGAGCTCTGTTCCTGCTCAGGCCCCTTATGTAAGGTAAGAGGAATCAGATTGGCATAAAGAGGCCCTTAGAAGTTCTATTCCTGGTGAAGGGGCGATGCCCCTGGTAGCGCACAGCAAAAGGTAACTTAAAGATGCCATCTGAGGATAAACTCTGAAGCCCTTATGCTGGGCACAGGACCGAAGCAAGGTAATACGCTAGGGAAAGGCTGTGGCGTATCTGTCTGGCTTACATGGAGCCACCAGTATCCTTGGTTCACTCTAGGGGAATTTCACAGCAGTTTGTGAAGATGGAGAATGGTTTGAAACAATTTTACTTCTGGATAATGAAAGTTTGAGTTGTGTTTTTTGGAAAGAACAGAATCTCACCACAGGTCTTTGTGGGTTTTAAATTTTATTTTTCTTCGTCATGGAACAGTAAAATGCAAGTCACAAGAAACCATGCCTAGATGATTACTCCTGAAGGCTTTCTGAGTGCACGTTTTACTGGGTGTAATGTTTTCAAGGCAATCTAATTTCTAATCTAATTTCATATTTTCTCTAAAGAAAGTACTATGCCTCCATTAACTCCTTAAATACTTCCACTAATTCTGTGAAAATTGAAAGTGAAATATCAGTATGGGACATGTAATTGTCATTAGGATGCAGAATGGCAAAGTGGTTCAGAGCCAAATGGCAAAGATTCCCATTGCCAATGTCAATGGATAACTTAGCTGTTCTATTTCTGACCTTTTAATGTTTGTACTCTTTACTTCAGAGAGCTATCCCACATTCTAGATGTGCCAAATGGCCTTGAAAATAGTCTCTCCTGCAAGCTAGCTGTGATCGTCACCCAGGTATCATTTAAACTCCCATTTTCATTCTGCCATTGTTTGCCTTAGGTAACTTCAGACTTTCTACGGTTTGTCCCAACAGATCATAAGTTCAAAAGCTTTGAGCATTTTTTTAAATGGTGAAATTAGTTTTCTTGCATATTATCAATGTGTCTCTCATCTCTGCATGTATTGTGCAATATAAAACAGCATAAGATAATGGAAATAATATAATGGAATAATTTTAATATTTCTGTGGATATGTAAGCACAGGCTCAATTTACACTTAATATGCCTATTTTGCAATACTTACATAGTCTCATGTGCAGTTATAGTTATGTGTAGCATTACAACCCATATTCAGAGTTAGCAAAATTTTTGAGTGTGTTGTCATTTGAAGCAGGTGATCTAAATTAGCTGTGCACATTTGAATTGTGTGGACAGTCAATGAGACCTGCACCTCTACTACTATTTCTACTACCACACATAATAAATTAAATGAGTTTTGGTGAGGCTGGCTCAACTCCTACAGCCCACTTTACGAATCACCGTTGGCCTGGCAATATTTTAATCTCTCATTTAAAAGAGAGCCAAGATTAATTGGAGACAGATACTTCCTTTCACCCCATTAGGCACTGGTACTTCCAAATTGCACTTGAAGAGAATTGCAACTGCACATACAAGTCACGAGCCTCAAAGGGACCTCCACAGTACTCAAAGACTGGCATATGGAATTCTGTTAAATTAAATATTAAACATTCATATTTTAAAATAAAAAGACAATATGTCTAATGTAGAGCTCCATAAGTGAGCCAATCACTTCAATCAGACGTGAGGTACTGAGTGAAACAGTTTGGAATGTGCAGTGCTTTATTCTGACTCCACACCACTTTGGTGTGTGCTTTTAATTTATGTAAGTTACTCCTGATTTATGGAAGCATCAAGGAGATCAGAATGAGGGCCTAAGACTGTGAAACTGTGCACCAGATGTCACAGTGATGGTTCATTGACCAAATATCCCTTATTTACCATCTAGATGACTGGGTACCCCAGTAAAAAAGTTGATCAGTTCCACTGATACCTACTGGTCCATTTTCAACTGGTAGGTTATGACTATTTTAAAACATGAAGCAAAGAAAATAGACAATCTTTCTAAGGGTAAATTCCCCATTTCTGTGTTCAGCATTAGGTTATGTAATTAGGGAATAACAGTTCTGTAAAAGAAAAGTGTTCTTCTTAAAAAAAAAAAATGTTTCAGTATGGTGTATCAAACCTTTGAAATCATGTTGGTATCAGATACTGTACTTTCCAATAGATCTTCCTGCATTTAGGTTGAAATGTTATCTAAATGAAATTTGTGTCAATTTACTTGGTCTGAAAAAGGCCATAGAAGTAATGCTTTAAAAAGTGAACCAAATGTCTTATTGCTGTAGAATGTAAAAATGCACCTATATGTATACATATATGTTCAGGGCACATTCTCTTTATTCAGTGGTGTATCCATTTACTCATAGAGTCCTGATGTTTCCATAGCACTCATAATATGGATGTTATCCTAAAACTGTATGTGAGATTTTGAATGTTCCTACAGGTATTTTCTTAGCTAGGTTGGATATCAGCAGAAGTAGAGTTGGACCTAAAAATAACACCACCAAAATTTCTTTCTGAAATGAAACATGATTTATAGAGTATAATAGCACAGTGTGCTAGCCAGAAAATCATAGAAATAACATGGAAAATAACAGGGAGCTATTCTATACCATCAGCTTTAAGGAAAAATTCTTTGTTAGAATGTAAAGGAAGTTCTGGGAGATAAACTGGCTTGTGGGAATCCTAGACAAGGAAAGATAAGCGAAACCATGTTACTGTTGAAAGTTGCCATCTGTTTGTAGGATATATACAACTGTTCATGGTAAAAACAAGAAATACTTTGGTTTAAGTTGGAAACAATATGTAGTTTTAGAAAAAACAAATTCAATAAAATCATAGTTTATTGTTAATATTGTGCAAGGTTACTAAATGTATTAACATTTAATTAATACTAACAGTAATAAATGTACTAACAAGCTGGTTATTTCTTAAATTTCAGAAAGAACACTGTTTCATGTAGTAAAATGATTTCTAGAAGGATTTGCATAAGTTGTTTATCTATGAGTGAAAAATCTTAAATTGGGAAGAAGGCTTCAAATTTCTGTCAGTTTTGTAGCTGGAACTTCACAGAAAAGAAGATATAAACAGAAAGAATCCATTGGGTTAAGAAATGACCTGCAGAAAAAAGGTTATTATCCACTTTATTAAGAAGAAAACCTCCTGAAAGGAATGAAAGTAAATGATTTGTATGTGGTGGTGTTAGTCTATACAAACTGTTTTCATCCATAAGTCCCAAGTTGCACCCTTTCATCCTATAGCTACATGGGGAAACTTTGGAAAGTCAATGACCTTTCTGAAGTTCTTGCTGGACTTTATGTCGCTGTGCAGTTTGGCCTTTTGCTTCATGGCTCTTCCTGTTTCCATGTCAGGCTCTTCATTTCACCTTTACTTCACACTTGTCCTTCATCTGGCTTGCCCTTTCTTTTCCTCAAATCTAACCTTCCCTTTTCATTTAGTTTATACTTTCCTAGGCTAGCTACAAGAAAGGAGTTGTGACATTTATTTGCTGCTCTTATGTTACTTATTCTGCTTTGCTCTGTTTCATTCATTCCACTTGCCTCTTTGAGTTAAGAAGGGAAAATCCAAAAGATCTCTTAGGTCTTTCAAATACCAGGACTGCACAAAGTAGTCATGTTCCCTTTTCTGCACTCAGTATCCCCATCTCAGTGCCATTTCATGTAACTTCATATTCCAGTCCATGATCAGTCTTCCTTATGTGTTTTGTGTTTCCTATTTGCTCCATCCCCTGATAAGTACACCCACATTTCCAGAGAAGTTGCATAATATGTGGTTTGTCCAGGCTTCAAGCTGGAGAGGAAACATTAATGGTCCAGTCAATTGTCCTGGCATACTTGAAATAACACCCAAGTGCAGGAAGGCATTTCAAGGTCTGAATTCTCATTTCACAGCAATAACAAAATTTAGGTAAGAGGCAGAGTCTACATGTTCCTGTCCTCAGTTGCTTGGTTGGGAGCCACACAGCTCAGTGTGATAGGTGTAATCTCAATAGGAAACAAAGTTTTGTCCACACGGTAAGTTCAACCCTCACATCTGGGCAGCTGGCTTTAGTTACTGCACCCTATGCTTTCGGGAAGAGGAAGCACCTATTTCATGTTCTGTGTTTAGAGCCTTGCTCACTAGGACTTCTTTTTTGGTTGGTTCTTAGGAAATAACGTAGTACAACCAATTAATATAATTCAATCAAGCAAGTCTGAGGTCCTGTATATACACCAATGCCAAGCTTTTAATGTTTTTAAAATTTGCCTAGTTGCCCTGAAGGATATGCAGATATTTTGAAGATGTGTATGGCCCTTAGAAGCCTGTGAAAGCACTACAATGCATTCATTCTTCTTTCATTTCCATTTACAGAAATTTGTTTTCCCTCTTTTGTATCACAGCATTAAGCAATAATTACCATGTTGATAGTGATGCTGAGTGTACTTGCATGTAGGGGAAATCGTGCTATGTGGAGCTATTAGCTACATTTGCCCCGTAGCACTTTACTGCATTGACTCTGCTGGGATTTTGACTATATTTGAGTTGGTTTCTATTTAGATCTCCTGAGTGGTGACTGTGTAATGCATCTGCAGGGCTGGAGTTGTGTTTTAATCTGTGTTCTTTGGCTGTACACCCAGAAGATGGTTAGCTTGGCCCTTGTTACCTGTAGGGCTGAGACATTGGGATTGGGGGTTTATCTAACAATTTTAAAGTTTGCTCAGTTCAAATGATTTGGATTTATGCTTTTTAATTTAACAAAGAAAAGGGCTATTTATTGATTTAGCTTCATACTAGCTACATAATGTAAATATAATGTATCAGAATCTCTAAGTACCTTAGGCAAAATTCTGTTCTCATAATTTGTATAGACTGAGCATTGTGGCTCTGACCCAGCAAAACACTTAAGCATAGATTTAAACTTAAGCATGTTAAATAGTCCTGTTGAAGTCACTGGCACAGTTCATGGCATCAAGTTAGATATGTGTAAAAATGCCTTTAATCTCCAAAGTCAGAACAATCAACACTTTGCAAGGTCAAGGCCTGGTGCCCTAATGTTTTCCTGTTATCCTGTGCTACTGCTATAACAATATGACTACAAGGAAAAAGAAATATCCTAGACTTTAAGCCCAAATTCTCAGTATTTCCAGCTAAGCCTACTTACAAAGTAAAGAGAAGTAATGATGTTTTCAGTCTCATATGTATGTAAATAGATCTGGCTATTGGTTGAGTTATATTACAGTTATTTTCAAATGTTTGTTTTAGTAAACTCCCAGGGGCTTGCTTGTCTAACCTTTACCTGCAGAACACTGACAGCTAGATTAAGAGATCTGTTTGTAGGGTATGGAAAGAATTTACTTGCCAATTATTGGTAGCCAATGGATTTGGCCAGTGACTTCGTTCACTCTTTGTAGTGTAAGAATAAAACAAGCTCACAAAGAGATGGATATAGTTTCAAATAACTTTCCAGAGTTATGATATTCCTACTGGACAGGATTTTGAAGATTTTTGTGTAAGACTGCATGCCATGTACTCCCACTTTGAACTTAATGCCACTAATAAAATGTTCAAAAATAAACAAAAATGCTTGTCACAATCGGGGTTGAAGTTTGTACATACTTCCCTCCTTTAGATTAGTCTTTCATCTTGTAATGGTATATATGTAATATGTAATACAGAAACAACTCAAGTCTCAAGTTTCATTTAAAGAAGCATTTATTTTTCTGTCACCTCAGTTTTGGATATATCGTTGCCTGTCCATGCTTGGTAGGAGAAGCTGGTTCAGGTAATGCATTCTGTAGCTCTTTTTACAGTTCTCTTCAGACATGCTGAATGCTTGTGTGCAAAGTGAATCCCACCATCACTCAGCAGTTTTTTGGTTTTGTTGGGGATGTTTTGTTTTGTTTGTGGTATATGTGTAAGGTGTGCACTTGAGGCCTTCTGCATGAGATCCATGATGATCCTGGAGTTCTTTGTTCTTGCCATGCACATGTTCAGTAGGACTTTATCTCTGTTGTCCTTAAGCTTTGAAAGCTGAAAGCTGGCTTGAAAAAACTTCAGCTTGTATATTAGAAGGGAATCTGGGATATATCTTTGTATCACATAGGAATGAGAAAATAAAGAAAAAGAAAATATTTTGATGCATATTATTAGATAATGTAGAGCAAAAAGGTGCGGTTCAGGTAGCCCAAGCTGGCTAAGTGCATCCTTACTGTTGACCCCACGTATTTGTACATATATACTTGCAGAGAAGAACTGAGGCTTACGACAATGTAATAGATTTATAGTAAGCATACCTGGGAGATACTGTATGTGGCTTGTGATCTGTTCTTGATTGCAGTGTGGTTTTAATGGCCCTTACATTCCTGCACTGAGGAAAGTATTTTTGAATCAAAGGATAGTTCAATGAAGGACATCAAACTTGTATGTAAGCGAAGATAGTGCCGTCCTTATTTTAAGACATGTTAAATTCAAATGTATTTCATTTTAGAAGATCATAATAGTACTAAAAAAAGAACATATTTCTAGAAAATGGTAGCTCCTGTTGAAGTGCTGCAATTATCCACAAATACTGAAAGCAATATTTATCTTTGTTTTGAAGACAAGATGGCATACAAATAACATGAGGAGACACAAGCCTTTTAACGTAAAGCAGTAGGTACTTAATTGAAAACTGGTTTTTCACTTCTTAGGAAGTACAAGATACAACTTAAAGCTTTTTTTAATACTCTTTAAAAGAGATCTCTACATGGCAAACAATCATACTGGTACATGAAAAGAACTGCGTTCGCTGATAAAGATCCTCTTTTTCATGTTTTCAAACAGCAGCTGAGCACCATACTGTGGCAGCAGAGAACAATCTGAGAAAATGAACACAGATGGAAAAGGTCTCAGTTACATGACATTTTCAATGAAAAAAAAAAAAAAAAAGAGCCCTAGGCCCACAGTGAAAAGTTTTCACTCAGAATTCTCTAGAATTGTGGATGTACCTTTCTACAGAAAGTGTTTGGTTTTCTGAGCTACTTTATCTGCTGTTCTAATAAATGTGTAACATGGAGGAAGACAAAGGAGAGATACCATCAATTTCAGGATTTTTTACAAGTATGCACGCAAGAAAAATAAGTTTCAGATGTAAATTTTCTCCCATTTATTTTGAATTTCTCATAAATTGCATCTAATTTTGCACTTAGTCTTAATTAGTTAAATTTTATGCGGATTGCTACTTTCTCAAAATCTAAAGAATTCAGGATTTTATAATACATATACTTCTTTTCCATTTAGATTTTCTGCATTGAGGTGAATTATAATAAGGCATTAATATCCATTATGATATTTTTTAATCATCCTCTTAGTTTATTAATAACAGCTACATATTCTTAAAGGTGTTGGGGTTTTTTAAACCTAAGTTACTTGAACTTAAAATAATAACTAGTCTTCTACGCATTTATGAACGCTGCACTGTTCTGCAGCATGGAATGAGGGAAAGTGTTATGCCTATTGTTAAAGATAATCTAGGGTTTTATGGAACTTTTGGTCTGACAGCCTCCAAAATACTGCTAAATGTCACTGAGTTAAGGTTCGTGACATTCTTCTGACTGTAGTGTTATTTTATAGGGAAGGAGGCCATTGCAGAAATGTGGCTCATTTAGAAGCATTCTGTGGAGAATCCTTTAGGGGTTCATTTGCTGAGATTATTTGTACTAAACAGAGTTAGTTCATATGGATTTTCACTTTGGAATCCAGACAGCAAATTGCGGTCAGGACCATGGACAGTGCACCAAATCTGCCATGTTGAGACACTCACACAGCATTTTCACATAAAGCTTTGATAAGCTGAATATACAAACTTCTTCCTCCAGAAGTCCTGATATAAGAAACTGAAGCCCAGATTTTGACAGTTGCACACTAAGAAGAAGTTTAATGTTTTGGAAACCAGGCCTATTTATGACTGCTGAACTCTTCAAAGTATTGTGCATGGTGGTCGAGAAAATAACTAGAAATGGAGTCTGCAATTTTGCACAGCTCATGCAAGACCTCAAGTCTATGTTTCTTATTTGCCTTCTGAGAATGAAAATAGTCTTTAAGGTGTTATGCATGATGGAAAATTTATAGGAATGTCAGACAAGACTGATTAAGGGCATTTTAGAGATTAACGAATGAAGACAAATCCAGAGGTTGATAGTAGTATTGGAAAAATAGGAGATATTTTGGCACCACAGATAGTCCCATCAAGATTTGTCTTAGACCTGGACATAGATATCAAAACAATGAATATTTCAAAATCACCAACAAGGTACTCAAAAGCATCACCTCTTCTTTGAGTGTTTGTACTGTTCTTTGAATCTACAGTGAGTGGAAGTGCACAATCTCCATATTGCCTGTAGACTGTCCTCTCTAAAGCTTATGGAAATGGTCTAGGTCTTTAGCATGCTATGGGCAATCAAGTCATCAACATAAAGTACTTTGGGATCTTCTTTGTGAGAACCATCTGTTCTTACAGGAATAAATGAAATTGTAGGGTCCCAGACAACTTATAATTTAAGCTTTTTATTTTTTAAATTGTGGTGGCACCTTCATCTTTATGAAGAGTTTAGACAGGATATATCCTCTATGCAAAAGTAACAAACTGCTCAGAATGTTAACTCAGGAAAAAAGAATATGTGTTTCAAAGGTGTACTTTTTTCTGCTGTTGTAATCATTCTCACAAGATACTGGGGCAGGACCATATTTGCCTTCAGCTCCAGCTGATTTTGAAATCCTTCAGAGCTTTAGGAATAAAACTGCACATATCCTCTAGATTTCTTTTATAGAAATAAGATTTTGTAACAACAAATAACACTGCAGAGGTGAACAAAATTGTCCTTTCTTAAATGAGACTTGGATGCACTCAAACCAAGTAACATTGTAGACTCATACCACACAGATTTGTAGAAAGATAAAAAAATATAGTATTACATTCCTCATGGTCAAACAGAACTCTTATATGTCCATCTTGGCTGAAATTCTCATTAGCCATGGCAACCAATGAGAGAAATGCATGGCAACAGATAACAATTTAATGCTGACAAAGAGGTGGGATGCATTGATCTGTTTGGCAGAAAACTTCATTCTTTTTCATTCCTATAATTCAGATTTTCTCATTACTGGACACAGATGGCAAAATATAATTTTATTAACTATAACCATTTGTTTTGTGGTTCATCAATTAAATTGCAGAGAGTAGAGAAACTAGTTTATGCTGGCCATTAACAAAAACAAGTTAGCAGCTAGAGCTATAGTACAAATGGCTATAGATGTTGCATACAGTACTTCAAGATCATTTGTTGCTATGACAATAATGAAGGAGAATAGCTGTGGTCTCTGAAATCTCAGATTTTTCATTTTCCCAGAGAAATACAGGTAAATACAAACTCTGCTCCTTCCTGCACCTTGGGTTTATATAATTTAATATGGGAGAGAAAACAGGCGCTTCAGAGCCATGGCAAAGAGAAAAAACAGGAACAAACTGGACATAAGTCTTTGAGAAAAATAGATGAGGTCATCCAGTTACCATAAGATACATGTAGATGTTGTCAGTAGCTGTTTGTCTTTCAGTGTCACAGATGAGCCTATGATGACATACAGCCTTTGTGCTTGCTGAAGATTCAGACATTTTATGACAAATAGGCTTGCGTAATGATGATGCTTACCAGATTTGGGAATATGTATTGCTACCATTACTTCAGAGGTCAGATTTATCTTTTTGAACTTCAAATTAGGGTGCAGTCTTCTTGAATCCCACTATAAGCTTTGGGAAAATGTCTGTGATGAATGAAAGATACCCAGAACAGTTTGGGTTTTTTTCCTCATGCATCAGTAACGTTGGAGCTAAGGTTATTCCTTTTCTTTATAGATTATCAATGACTGAAAAACAAGATCCTTACCACAACTGTGAATATCAAAGAACTTCAATGTGACATTGTTTGTGTTAAACATGATTGAAATACACAATGCTTATCTTGTTTCTAAGACTTGATACTAATATAGGTCAATGATAGTTCATGACAATAGTTCCAAAGGCAATTTTTAATATTTTAATGTCCATAATCCTCTGCAAGTGAGCCAAGAAATGCACTCAGGAGTGTCTTCATTCTGCTTCAGCTCATCTGCAAATTCCTACTACACTCAATGAACTTTCACAAGGAGAGTGATTCTTGAGAACTTGTAGAATTTATATATAGTGTTGCATTTCCAGAATGCATATCCAACCCCTATTAATTTGCAGTTTATTAATTTAAAACATCTATTTTACTAAGTACCAGAATAGCATTATTTCCCTCATCCTGATCTGTATTGAAGACATCCAGGTATATCCTTTAGACAAGTGAAAGTAAAGAGCAACCGTTGGAATTCAGGACGCTAGAAAGGGGAGATGTCTTACAGCCACATAATCCAAATATCAAAAAAAACCCCTTGCTTAAATCTAGTTGCCATTGTTAAAATTCTGAGCTCCTTGTAAGTGCCTAGTTGTTCTGGAAGAAGTGTGTGTGTTTGGTTTCGTCCATCAGAGAGCTCAGAGTCCAAATAATGTTCAATCATGATGTTAATCCCAGCACAACAGTTTCTACAGAAATAAATCTATAGGGGATTTGTTCTCCCTTCTGTGCAGGTGTATAAAGAATTCTTTTAATGGGTGGTACATATACTGTTGTAAAAGAATAGACCCCTTTGTATTAAAATTACATGCCTGGGATTTTAACATAAAAACTTGAAAATCCCACTGTGCAAAGCTGACTTAAACTCAATTTCTCTCTCCCCCTTTTGCAATGTCAAGATGCCTGAGTGCTCAAGTGACTGAAGAAGTACTAAATATTTAATGCATGGAGGTTACATTAACTGAGTCTTTGATCTGAAACTTCTTAAAAACATCTTAAAAACCCTTCAAAAATGGGTATTTCATTACAGTCACTTAAAATAGATTTATTTTATCAAAACATCCTGTCAGAAACCGCAAAGCTGTGATTAATAACCTACAGCATTTTGACTAGAGCATCTCCTAATACTGGTTACTTAGTATATCAACAGATTGCCTTTTTGTGGATAATAAATAGCTGGCCCTGTTGCCTCTGTCTGGCACTTGCACGTATGCAGGGTTTCTCTGCTGAAAGTTTAAACAGGTATATACAGCAGAATCCACAGTGGGATTTTGCATGTTGATGCTATTCAAACATAGCATCTCTCATTTAGTTCTGAGATTAAATTAACTTTTTTCTTTGTGGAATACATTTAGTAGGGCAGTTTTGTACGCGTATTTTTGTGCAGTAATATTTACTAATATATGGGCAACATGAGCAATGGGATAGATCAATAATTAATATCACCCTGGGAAAATCCTATTTCTTTTTAATCTGTGCAGTGTAATTTGAGAGCATCTCTGACTGTGTCAAGACTGTCCTTTAGATTTTGTTTACTCTTCAAGGGCAACAGACTACATGATGATACTGTCTGGCACTTGCACATGTGCAGGGTTTCTCTGCTGAGAGTAGATGTGTAGAAGACAGTAGCATATGAAGAAGCAGATTTCTATATGTTGTGTTTCTACTGCATCCATTAGACCTTTCATAAGAGAACTTGACCCACCCAAATCTGTTCTTCCCCCTTGTAGATTTCCTTCTCATTGGCTTTGTGCACCTCTAGATTCCACTCTGACATTCCCTCTGTTGTTTTCTTAACACAGCATGAACACATAGTGTAGGATCTTAAATGCTTAATCACAAACCTCTTGGTCACTCCAGTGTTGAATTTTGAAATGTAGTTTCTGAGTTCATGATTTTTTAGCTCATGCCCATGATTTCTACTTATTAACTCCTACATTCTTAACCAGTGAAAAGGAAGCTGAAAAGATCCATTTAGGTACTAGTCTGTTTCTGTCTCCTCAGGAATGAGTAAATTAAAGCAAAATGTTAAGTGTGTTCTAGGATAATAAAGGAAATTAAACACTAGCTCTGAGCTCACTGCAAGATCATATGTAGTCATTTGCTATTATTTTCTCAAAGCAAAAGTTAACGATTTCTTGAGTCTCCCACAATATTGGTGAAAGGCACATGCCTGCACACTCATGAACAGCTTTGAAAACCCATTCTGTGCTTCTTCAGGGAAATGAATCTTTGTCACTATGTAGCTTGTGTGGAAGATGTTTTGCATATAAAACCCACATGTAGTTTGAATCCTGTTGTATAAAGCAAAGCTGGTTTTCTGTGTTCTTTTGTAGTACCAACATTAAAAGGGTTGTTATAAATAAAAGTGGAATATAATTAAAAATGCCCTTCTGAGGGAAAAAAAAAAAATCCTTGATTACCTTTGAATTCTTTTGCCCTTTAAAAAGGTTATATTTAACTGGTTCAGTTTCTTACTTGATGTTTTGGTTCCCAAGGGAAATCAACCTCCAGTACGAACTGTTTCAGTTGGGTTACATGACTTTACTTTGTGTCTTGCATTTCTTAACAGACAGGTTATATAATACTGCAGGCTAAATATACATGGTGCTGTTTTCAGCTACCACGGGTACTCCTGAGTTCGGAGGGTTGACCAGAGAAGTGGGTCAAAATAGTTTTGAATGGTTTTCAGAAGTTCTGCTGAAATTAAAATCTCCTGATAAATAGCGTAAACTGCTTGGAAATGCACACTTCAGGACCGGTATGAGGCTATAAATCTTAAACTATACAAATATATTTAATATTTTGATGTTCCATCTATCATTCATGAGGGTTTTTTTTATGACAAAGAAGTGGGTCAATTGTTTCTGTTATTCCCAGTGGCACATAATTTGTGGAAGTGCTATTGACTGGAATGGAATTTCCTTGAGTTAGCCATGTAACTGAGAAAGTAATTGGAGCATGTGTGTGCTGCCTCACTTAAATGCAGGAAGCTGAAATCCTTAAGGGATCTTTCCCATTTCTAGATAGTTTGGTGTTGAACAGCTTTAGATTCATTATTCTTATATTTCTATCAAGTAATGTTTCCCTGGTAGAGGAGGAGATGAAAAGACCTTTTAAAAAAAATGTCAATAACAAAAAAGAAAGGGAAGAAAAAGGGGTTTCATCCAGGCTTTTTATTAGTCACTGATCAATAGCACCATGAGAGTGCTGTGTTTAGAGAAGAAAGGCCAAGTGAGCAAGAATCTTAACTAACTAGCAGGAAGTTGATTGTAGCACGTTGATGTTTAGGCAACTATTAAGAGAGGATGAAACATTTATGCTGAAAATCAGCAAAAGCAGAAACATGCTTTGCCACTATTTCCTATTTCATTTTGCAAGTCCAACATACTGCATATAGGCTCTGGAGATAAACAAGTTTTGTTAATTGCATGGCATATAAATTGGAATGGGATGGACAATAAGCTATGGCAAATGGTATTTTGGTCCAACATACAAAAATGTTTGTATTTGAGATGATATGTTTGTGGCAGACATAAAAGTAAATTATTGCATAGATTGGCAACAATCTGCGTGTTCCTGTGGTGGCACACTGGAAGTATCCACCAGTTGTTTTGTTGGCAGCTAATTCCTTTACATAGGTGATGATATAAATGTTATTTTTACATACATAAATTCAGAGAGCTCTGTTAAAGTTTGTTGTGTTTCGTTGCTGTACAGTCTATGTGAGTGAAAAAGAACATAGGCTAAGATCACATGCTTGTATTTCAGAGCTGGAGAAAACCTTAGGACATTGTTTTTGTGAATTGACTTTTATTTTCTTTTTTATTTGTTAAAAATGCATATTCTACCCAGAAAGATTCCTAAAGGGATTTAGCACTTGCTGAGTAAGCCAAACTACCAATATATTTCTTTAGTTATCAGTGCTCTTGGCAGGCACTGTTACTTTTGCAGTCACTTACTGATTGCATTTTTTAGATAAAGTTTTTATGCTTTTTTAGTGTTAGATTTTTTTAAAAAAAAGGAAACCATTACTTCAAATTTCAATATCTAATAAATTTTATTTATTAAAAAATAATCCTTCCAAAACACTTTTTTTCTGTCTTTTTCCCACCCAGCCTCAATATACTCCTTTTATTCACTGTGATCATGTCTTGTCTTACCTTTAGGCTGAATAAACTGCTGTATCACATCCTCTGTGTGAAACCCATATAGTGACAGTTATATGTTACATTAACTCTTTCAAAGACTTTTTTTTTTTAAGGATTGGTATAAATTGTTTGCATGCTTCTTTCTGTAACTTGTGTTTATTTAAAGTTGTTTAAGAGGCAAATTGAAACCCATCTCTACATTCTACATTCTGGTTTTCTGTGTGCCTGAAGTTCTTCTACATTTAGGGTTAGTGGTTAGACAGTGAAGTTAGAGTCAGGAATTTTGACTTACAGTTGCATTTCTGGATTTGTTGGGTATATTTTTAGCAGAACACTGGCATGCTTTGTAGCTTGTTGGGTTGTTGATTTGTTTTTTTTTTTTTTTCCTTGTAGTTCTGTTAATATTTGCACAGGAATTTTAGACTAGAATGATGAAATATACACTTTGATGCTTAATGGTGTGATCCCCTTCACAGCCCCACCCTTCACATTTGGATTGTTTTGCTCATGCTGTTTTGCATATGACTATCTATCATGCAATAAATTGATTTTCCTGTCTACTGTTCCCATCTTCTTAAGCCTTTGTATTCCTGCAGATCTGATTCTGCTCTTCCGTACTTGTACTTGTCCTATGTGTAATTTCTTTGTCATGACTAGCTTCGGTTATGACACATTTTGTAATTCTCAGATAAATGATTGTTACATTTTAAAATGTGATCACTCAGTACTCTCTCTTCAGGTAAGTTATTGATTACTTTTTTTCCTCTAGGGAAATTATTTTATCTCCTTAGGTTCAGAGCAATTTTTTATTCCACAAACTGTTGTAACAGCTTTCTTTGCCCAAGAAACTTTTCAACACTTAAGAGATTGTGCTGTAATCTTTTTTCCAGGAAAAAGACTTATCAAAGTATGATAAGACTGTTATCACAAAATCTTAGCTGAGAATTATCTCTAGAAGTAGTCTTAATTTCTTGTACTTGCCATCTCATATATGGC